>NW_005200982.1:330867-426545 GCF_000372725.1 Emiliania huxleyi CCMP1516 | reverse complement strand
CAAAAAAAGGGGGGGGGGGGGGGGGGAGCTCGGTGAAGGGTGAGGGAGGGGAGCGGGCCTTCGCAAACTGCCCGATTCCGGCATCGGTGCGCCGCTGTCCGAAGAGGAGCAGGTAAATGTACCCCATCCTATCGGCGCACGCGACGAGCCGCAACGGGTCGATGAAGATGAGCAGCACGGCCCAGACGCAGCAAAAGATGTGCCTGCCGTAGAGGGAGCGCCCACCCGCATCGCAGCAGCCGCGCCACACGCGGCCAAGGTAGCCTAGAGACGCAGGCTGCAGTTAACTGATACGCAGCGTGTTACGCCAGCCACTCTCCCCGCCGCGCCCGCGCCCGCCGCGCCCTCCGAGCTCGCCGCCCCCTCGCCGCCCTCGCCGCCTTCGCCGCCTTCGCCGCCATCGCCACCCTCGCCGCCCTCGAGGTCGACGGCCTCCCTGTCCTCGACCACCACTTCCACGTCCTCCTCGTCGACCTCGGCGCTCGCGCCGGCCTTTGGGCGTTTGGCCAGCGTGGCAGGCGACCACGCCTCGCGCTGGGCGAGCGCCGCTGCCGCCTCCGAGCCAGCCGCGGGCGCGGTCCGCACGCTCAGCGAGGACTTCCAGCCGCCGCACGCAAGGATGGAGAGGAGGCCGCCCAGGATGCCGCTCCGCCGACCGCAGGCGTAGGCGGGAGCGGCGGCGGCGGCGGCGGCGGGCGCAGCAGCGGCGGCGGCCGCGCGCGAGGCCGCACTGGCGGCCCGTTGTTGCTCTCGCTTTTTCTCCAGCGCAGCATTCGCCTTTACGGCCGCCGCCGCCTCGACCCGCAGGCCGAGCACGAGCGCGCTCGCGTCGGCCATCTCCCTGAGCGCCTCCTCGAAGGGCTTCACGCTCGCAGGGTCTGGGCCTCCGAGATCGAGCAGCCTGTCGTACAGCTTGGCTTTGACTAGAGCAGCAGACACGTCCTTGACTCCGAGACCTTCCCGCGATGGAAGCTTCCGCACGGCGTTCTTCACAATGCTGCCGAGCTGTCGATCCGACATGAGCTTATGTCTGAGCTAAGAAGAGAATTTCCTTCGCGATGGAGGCGCTTCTGAGCTCCCCGGCCCTGGGTGTGCGGTTACTGACTGCACTCCAAGTGCTCCAAGTGCGATTCGACACTTCAGCTTGGTATAGTATCATCGTATGCTTCTCGAGGGGGTATCAAGGTATGCTCTAGGCCTCTGTGGGGACTTATCTCGGCTGGGTATCAAGGTATCATCGGCGGCCGCGCAGCGAAGCGACAATTCACACCTCGCACCGAGGACCGAGCCCTCCCGGTGCGAGGTATCATTCAAACTCTTTGCGCTTCCGCCGTACCCGCGCGCCACGCCGCTGGGACGGGCTTGTCAAGAAGCGCACGGCCTTCGACGCCAAGGTTGCGGCGGCAAGGGCGAAGGCGCAAGCGGCTGTGGAAGTCGGGCAGCTTGCCAGGCGGCGAAGACGGCCGCGAGCGAGGAGTTTGCGCGCCAGCAGCTCTCGCATCGGCGCAGGCGATGGGGGCGGCCGCGGGGGACACCGAGTCCGCAGCGGAGCCCGCCACGGCGCCTAACCCCGCGCCCCCCGCGGCGCCGGCCCCGGCCGCAGCCGTGCAGGCCGCGGCCCCTCCCGCGGCTGCAGCCGCACCGGCTGCGGCCGCGGGCCCGTCAAATGCGACGACGGCCGCCATTAGCGCCCTCCTCGCCCAGCGCATTGCTTAGTGGTGCGCTGGCCTCCCTCCTGCGCGACGCTCATTCGAGCGCGTTGTCTGTCTTGGCGCGCGCGCAGCGCGCGAAGAGGTGTGAAGAGGGGGGTCGTGTCCGGTGTGAAGGGTAACCCACCAGGGTATCAGCCTATCCTCTAGGGGCCCAATGCGGGTCCTCTCAAGAGGGTATCAGGGTATAGCCCTGGGGTATGATCTGCAATACGATGATACTATACCAAGCTGAAGTGTCGAATCCAGGTCCGACAGGATCTTGTAAGGACGGACGTACGGACACATGTGTAAGAGCGCGCACGAGTGGGTGTGCGAGCAATATCGAAAGACGGTGAGGCCGGGATCGCACGCGGCAGGGGTGGCGGGACGGTTGTGGAGCGAAGTGGCGGTAGCCAGCCTCAAGCATCGATGGGACAATAGGATGAGATTACCAGACGAGAACGGGGGGAAGGACAGGCGGGCGACATTCGACGATGTCGGGGATCACAATGTGACGACCAAAACGATCTTGGGGGCCAGGGTGAGACAACAGATAGGGGTGCCACATGGGGCACACCACAGGCGTATTCTAGAAGGGGAAAAGAAACGGGGAACGAGGGGCCCCGCCACGAGAAGTGCGTTCTGGGGATGCAGAGCGTGCAAAGCGGAGAGGGATGAGAAGCGAGAGCGAGAGCGCGCCTGTGAGTGCTGTGAGTGCGAATGAGACGCGCATATTGTGAACTTTATGCAGCACGCAGGATTCGACCTTTTACGGGGTAAGGTATGGTGGCGTCACGGCCAAAAGGGTGGGGGGGTATGGTCCTGGCCGCCGGAGGCGGCCTGCTCGACGGGTGGGGGGGTATGGTCAAGGGAGGTCAAGGCGTGTGTAGCAAAACACACCGAAGAGCGGCACCGCGTTCGGGTGCGGAGTGATGCAGATCGCGTAGTGGAGCATGTTGGATAGCACGAAGCCGGCGCGGCGCATGGGCCGGCTGGGCAGGAGGAGGAGCCCTTGGTCTTGGTCTTGGGGGAAGTCCTCATTGGCAGGAAGGGAGACGTCAGCGAGGGCAGCGGAGAGAACGGCAGCGGAGTGGGAGAGAGGGTAGCAGAGGCGAGGATTGTGGCAGTGAGGGCGGGTGTGAGCGGCTGTGCGGTCGGGGCTCAATGGTGGAGCTGATGGCAGTGGCGCGGGGCGTCTGCGCGGCATGAGCGCGCACCTTGCTGTGGTCGCGAATGGCCTTCAGAAGGCCGTCGAGGTCAACCTCGATCAGCTTCAGGACGCCGTTGGAAATGGCTTCTTCTACGTGCTCGAGGAGGACAATGCGACGCGTCTGCTGGCCACAGCGCCGCCGCCGTGGGGGCAAACAATCCCATCACTCCCGGCCGGCGGCGGCTTCCAGATGACGCACTGGAGGCATCTCGTGCCGGTGCTCATCCATCGGCTCGCACGCCACTCGGGTCGCACGCGGCAGCTCAGCGCGGCGTCGTGCTGCGTGGTCGCCTCGCCGCCCTTCGGCTCGATTGCGGCTGGCCGCGACTGCAACCGCGCCGACTGGGAGCGGCTCTGCCCGGGCAAGCCCATCGTGGCGATGGACGGCCCCGACGCTGACGGCAAACGCGACTCGCTGTGCGCACCGCTGTGGCGTCGCTGTCGCGAGAATGGGCCGCGCGACGCGATCGTCCGCGTCTCGGGCAGCCCGCCCGGCCTCGTTGACATCGACGGCACACGCAGCCTCTGCCGCAGGCTCGACGTGCCCTACCTGGGCCACGCACGGCTGCCGCTTGCCGCGGCGCGACCGGCGGAGCGCCCGACCCGGATCGCATACGCTGGTGCTGTTTGGGGCCATCTTGACTCGGAGGCGATGGGCTTCAACGCTTGGCGCCGCGCCATCCGTGACGAGTGCAGGCGGCAGCACGACAAGGACTCGAACAGCTGCAAGTGGTCCTGGGTCTCGATGCGAGGCTCGGGTGCGCCCGCGGCGCTCACCCTGTACGCGGCTTCGACCTTTTGCCTCCAGCCTCCCGGCGATACGATCTCGCGCTCGGGCATCGTCGACGCCGTGACGCTCGGCTGCATCCCAGTCTTCTTCCACCCACAGCAACGCGAGCTCTGGACAGATCACTGGCGCGCCGCCGAGGCGAGCGTGCTATTCGACTGGACGCCGGCAGCTTGGGCGGAGGGTGCGCCGCAGCCACTTGTCAAGGACCCGGCGGTATATGCGGCGCGAGCGGCCGCCATGATGGCCGAGCTGATCGCGATGCCCGCAGAGCGCGTGGCTGCGCTGCGTGAGGCCGTGGCCAGAGCGGCGCCCGCGCTAGTCTACGCGGCGAGCGAGGGCGGCGGCCAAGCGGGCGGCACGCGCGGCGCGAGTGCGGACGCGGTCGATCACTTGGTGGCAAGGATGCGCGCGCTTCGACTCGAGCCCTCGACGGAGGAGCAAGCGCGCTATGAGCAGCAGCTTGCGAGGCGAGCCGCCGACCGCGTGGCGCACAAAGCCCGGCGGGCCGAGCACTCTGCCTGGCTGGCGACGCGAAACGACACCCTTGGCAAACGGGGCAAGGAGAGGTCTCCGAAGGCGAAGCGGCTCGAGAGGCGGCCGAAGGGATGACTTGTCACATGCGCGGGCGGCCGGGTACCGTGTTTCTTGTACGGAGAGGTACGAATGAGAGGCAACCCACTCGGTGCGAGGGAGCAGACAGCGGGAGATAGCAGAGCGCAGGGGGACTCCCGCGCGTACAATGAAATCTTTCGGCAAGCCTTCCGATCAGCCGACCACCAATACTTCCGAGCACCAAAACAGCGCGTGTCGCCCTCCGCCTCCGCGCGCGGTGGGGCACGCTATCGGCTATGACGCTTCACCCGCACACGCACTCGCACACCTCGGGACCGGCTCCGCCTTCCGCCTTCCGGGCTCCGCCGCCTCCGCGCAAGATTACGTGCGAAAACCACTTATCACCGCGAGCCCTGGCGCTGCCGTCGCAAATAGCCGCGTCGAGTGGGAGAGCATGGTGCGCTATCCGTCGCCCACCCTAGGGAGTCTGCCTCTTCCTATCTCTCTTCGCAGTCTCTCGCTGATTCTCGCTGCAATCTTCATGCCACCACGCGGTCGTCCCACCCTCGTCGTTCTCTCCCTTGTCACCTCCTCCTCTGTCGCGTTGTTCTCTTCTGCCCCGTCCTGCGACGCCGCCGCCTGCCGGTCCCTTGTTCTCGCGGCTTCTTTCGCCTGTCGGCGCAACTCCGTCCTCCTCGCGGCGTATCCTGGCCCCTCGAGTCTATCGAGCTCCCCTCGCGCAAGGACCACATTTCTGACTCCCACTCCGATCATTTGCCTACAGGTCATGTTGTTGCTCAGGTCCACTCTCTCTTCGAACACTCGTGCCTCTACGGATGATGCCGGCGCTGGGGTCCCCTTCGGATGCATCGTGACATCTGACAACTGGATTTCCACTGGTTCGTCCTCCTCGGAGTCATCTTCCCCGTCCTCCTTCCGCTCGGCTCTTCGCTCGGTACGTTCGGTGTGGCTCACCCTCCATGCCGTGAACAGGCGCTTTATCCACCCTATATTCTTCTCTCGTTCCTCTGCCCGTGCCTTGGTCTTGTCGTTGTTTCGCACCCATGTCTGTATGGCAATCGAGGCTGCCTTCCCCACTACCTGTAGGTCACTCGTCACCTCTCCCGCGAGCTCCCTTCTCTTTCTTTCGGGTATGGAGTCCGTGAGTGCGGGTAGCGTGCAGGCAATCACGGGCGCTATTTTGTCGTACTCCTCTTCGGCGAGCGCTCCAAATCTAGACCCTTTCGCCTTTAAGGAGGCTGCCCTCGCTCGTCTCAGGAATGTGGCGGTGTCTTTTGAGTCCGGCGCCTCCCGTTCAACTCTTGCTGTCGCCCTCGCTGTGTGCTTGTCGAGCTTCCGCATGAAGTGACGCGCCTCTTCCTTATTTCCAGCGCAGCTGCCGCTCAGTATGTGTGCCAACGACGCCTGTGGTGGCTCACTGTCTTCTTGTTTCCAGTCGTCCCAGTCTCCCAGTTCCCCGCGTCTCCTCCTTGCCTCGCGCGCCTCTTTTGTGGCCTCATCCCTAGCCGCCTTGCACGCTCTGCATCCCCAGAACGCACTTCTCGTGGCGGGGCCCCTCATTCCCCGTTTCTTTTCCCCCTCTAGAATACGCCTGTGGTGTGCCCCGTGTGGCACCCCGACCTGTTGTCTCACCCTGGCCCCCAAGATCGTTTTGGTCGTCACATTGTGATCCCCGACGTCGTCAAATGTCGCCCGCCTGTCCTTCCCCCCGTTCTCGTCCGGTAATCTCATCTTATTATCCCATCGATGCTTGAGGCTGGCTACTGCCACTTCGCTCCACAACCGTCCCGTCACCCCTGCCGTGTGCGATCCTGGCCCCACTGTCTTTCGATATTGCTCGCACACCCACTCGTGCGCGCTCTTACACATGTGTCCGTACGTCCGTCGGTCCACTATCTCCCTCTTCTCTGCGTTCTCTGCCGCCTCCCTTCGCACCGTGTACATGCATGGCCGCGTCCGCACCGCGTCCCGCACCACTTTCGAGGCGTCCTCTGAGTCGTTATCCCCGAGGTGCGCTGTCGCCACCGCGTCGGCGTATGCGTTGCAGGCTATTCCCACGTGTGCTGGCACCCACATGAAGACCACCGCCTCTAGCTTTGATCTATAGTAAGCGATCGCCTCCAGGAGCCCGCCTCTCTCCCAGTCCCTCAGGCCTTCTGGCATCCCTTTGCGGTGCGCATTCTCAATCTGCTGCAGCGCGGGTTTGCAGTCGCATAGCACTAAGCACCTCCGCGATTGCGCATCGCTCGCGCTCGCCATTTTGCGTAAGTATGCGAGTATCGCGTACATCTCCGCGTCTATCGGCTCCCACATGTGCGGCAGCTTTCCTCCCCACATTCCCGCCCCAAACGCTGTCCGTATCTCCCCTTCTTCACAGGGTCCGATTCCGTTGGGATCCTTTACCTGTGTGTCTCCCGGGACGCTCTTTCCGAATCGTGTCGGTCCTTCGAACACGCCGTACGCCACCCTAGGGTTCGGCACGTACTTTCCATCCTCCGCCATTTTGTCTTCATGGTCCTTTCCTCCGTCCGTCGCTGCAAAGTGTGTGAACTGGTGTGAGACGTGCAACGCGAGGCATGTCTGCGCTACTTTCACATTCAGGGCTCGTCCCTTCCCCGACCGCAGCGGCTCGCTGTCTTTTCCCATCTGAATTCGCTTTCCTTTGCCGTCCGTCAGCTCCCCCCCCGTCTCGAATTCGTCGTATCGGAGCAAGAAGCGTGTTAGGGGGTCCTCCTGTAGCTCCCCTACTCTGATCGCGCTCGCCCCGTATCCATGCCCCACAAACAGCTCGTAGTCTTCTTTCTTCCAGTTTATGTGTCTCTGGGGCGCCCCCTCTGGGAACAACGTCTCATCCGCCCCGAGGCGACTGCTGGCGACTGCTGATGGATGCCGGCAACTGGGACGCACATTCTTTTCCTCGCGATGTCGCGCCGCTCGCGCCGCCTCTCCGCCTCCGCCGCCGCCGCTCCCTCGCCGAGCGCGCTGCCGCCCGCCCGCCTCCTCGACCTCCCCACGGACCTCCTCTTGCGCGCCCTCTCTCACTGCGACCCCGTCAACATCGCTCGCGTCGCGGCCGTCTCGCTGCTCTTCCACGCCTCCCTCGCGGAGGGGGGCATCCGCTTGTGGGCCCAAGAGCGCGGCTTCGAGCTTCCGGCGCAGCCAGAGGGCGAGAGCTGCGCCGTGCGGTGGCTGTGCCTTTCTGCGCTGCTGCGCGAGGCCAACCCGCCGGCGAGGGCTGCGGCAGGCTCCTCGCACGGCCTCTTCATCGACGGCGAGGGCCGGCTCTCGTCGTGCGGCTCGGCAGCGGAGGGCGAGGGGGAGGAGGAGGAGGTTGTTCCAGGCCTCCTTGGTCACGGCGAGGGCGTGACGCGGCTCAATACGCCGACGCGCCTTCCCTCCCCGCTGGGAGGCGAGCGCGCCGTGAGCGTGTCGGCTGGAGAGAACCACAGCCTCGCCCTCACCAGCAGCGGCGCCGTTTGGAGCTGGGGCCATGGAGGCCACGGCCAGTTGGGCCACGGCGACGAGCTGAACGAGTGGCAGCCAAAGACGGTCGAGGCCTTTGCTGATCAGCGCGTCGTCGCTGTCTCGGCTGGAGAGAGCCACAGCCTCGCCCTCACCGCCGATGGCGCCGTCTGGAGCTGGGGTAGTGGATACTGGAGCCTAGGCCACGGCGACCAGCAGAACCAGCTGCTGCCAAAGAAGGTCGAGGCTTTGGCAGGGCGGCACGTCGTCGCTGTGTCGGCTGCATTCTTCCACAGCCTCGCCATCACCGCCGACGGCGCCGTCTGGAGCTGGGGCCATGGAGGCTGGGGCGTGCTGGGCCACGGCGACAGGCAGAAGCAGCTGCTGCCCAAGAAGATCGAGGCCTTTTCTGGCCATCACGTCGTCGCTGTCTCGGCTGGATTCTACAACAGCCTCGCCCTCGCCGCCGACGGCGCCATCTGGAGCTGGGGCTATGGAGCCTCTGGCCAGCTGGGCCACGGCGACGAGCAGCGCCAGCTGCTGCCGAAGAAGGTCGAGACTTTTGCTGGCCGGCGCGTCATCGCTGTGGCGGCTGGGAGCAACCACAGCCTCGCCCTCACCGCCGACGGCGCCGTTTGGAGCTGGGGCTGGGGATCCTTTGGCCAGCTGGGCCACGGCGATCGGGAGGACCAGCTACTGCCGAAGAAGGTCGAGGCCTTTGCTGGCCAGCGCGTCGTCGCTGTGTCGGCTGGATTTGAGCGCAGCCTCGCCATCACCGCTGACAGCGCCGTCTTTACCTGGGGCAAGGGCCGCCACGGCGGCCTAGGCCACGGAGAGGACCTGTCGGACCAGCTGCTGCCCAAGAAGGTCGAGGCGTGGGGTCCGGGGCAGTGATGAGAAGGCCGATCGGCGATCGACTCGACATCCGATGCGACCTACCGCGGTCCTCCTCGCCAAGCACGACGGCGACCACTATCACAACGCACACTTGCCGAGTCGCAGTTTTTTGGTGCGAGAGGCAAACCTGCGAAAGCCCAAGGCAGGCAGAACCCCAAGAAGAATTTTACAACCAAAAGAATTCAACAAGCGAACTCCCTCTCAACCCGTGGCTCCGCGCTCCTGCCGCTCGCAGGCGCACCGCACCGCCCTCGCCGCCCCCAGACGACGGCCTCGCCTTTCCTGACCCCTCCTCCTTCAACCCACGCTCGCTCTCCACCGCCCAGCCCGTTGTCGCCCGTCCGTCCACCGCCGAGCCCGCCTTCTCATCCCTCGTGCTCTTTGTGCGCGTGGCCTCAGCGCCTACCCTACTCCCTCGTCGCCGCTGGTCGCAGGAGTCATGCTCATCACCAAGAAGAACCGCCTCGCCATCCTCTCCTACCTCTTCAAGGGTGCGCGCCGTCCCCTTGGCAACTCAACCGCCCGCCGCCGCCGCCGCACCCACCAAACCACCGCGGCTTGCGATGAAGATCCAACATACTCGCTGCGTTCTTTCCGTAAGGGAGGGGGGTCGCACCCCCTCCACGTGTCGACCGAGATCTCTGAGCATTGCACAGCACCAGCTGCTGTCCATCTCCCCCTCCTCCGCCCACCCAAGCGCCCACCTCTGCGCTGGCCCCGCCCCTTGCCCGCCGGCCCTCGAGCCCTCCCCCCCCACCCTCCGCCCCCCCTCCCCCCCCTCCCAACCACCGCCGCCCCGACCCTCCGCAGAGGGCGTCATCGTCGCCGAGAAGACGACCGGCCACACCGACCGCAACGCCCTCATGCTCCACCCCGACATCATGGGCGTCTCGACCTCGTTTTGCGAGGACGGCGCGGTCAAGACGTCGCCGCAGCGCGTGCGCAACCTCGAGGCGCGAGATGGGCGGAGATGCGGCGGAGATGCGGGGGAGATGCGGGGCGGATCGCGCGCAGCCGCGTGAGCCGAGCACATACGGGACAGACGCAGCACACCAGCCCCCTCCCTCTAGCTGATCCCGCGCTGTGCGGGTGCGGATGCAGCTCGTCAGACCCTCTCCGCTCTAGACGCGGCGCGTGCTTCTTCTGCAGGTGATCAAGCTGATGCAGTCGCTCACCTCGAAGGAGCTCGTCACCGAGCGCTTCGCCTGGAAGCACTACTACTGGTTCCTCAAGGATGAGGGCATCGAGTACCTGCGCGAGTGAGCGCGCCTCCGCCCCGCAAACTGCCTCCGCCCCCCCCCCCCCCTCTCTCCCCCTCCCGACCCCCCCTCCCCCTAAACCCCCCCTCTCCGTCCCCTTTCCCCAAAACAAGATAACTCCCCATCCCCGAGGACGTCGTTCCCAACACCCTCAAGAAGTCGACCAAGCCCGCGGCGCCGGAGGGCCGGCCGGGAGGCGAGAGACAGCCGAGCGAGCAGAGCCACTCTCCTTTTCCTCACTTTCGAACTGCCCCAGAACCTTTACCGTGCCCTCCCCGAAACCCTCCCCCCGTACCGTCTCCGACCCCCCCCCCGCACCCCACCCCACCACAGGCGACCGCGATGGCCCGCCGCGTGGCGACCGCGAGGGCGGGTACCGCCGCGGACCGCCCGGCGGAGATCGCGAGGGAGGCTACCGCGGCTTTGGCCGCGGCGGCGGCGCGCCGCGCCCGCCGCAGTAAGGCGCCGCAGCGGGTGGAAAGGGGGTTTGGGGTTACGAGCATGACTCTCGCGCGCCCGCCGCCGCGCCGGGGATTCTCTCACTAGCCCGCTGATAGTCTACCGCCCAACGCGGGTGTCCCGCGCCCCGCCCCCGTATTGCGAGGGAGGGGCGCGGCTGTTCGCTCGTTGGGCGGGCGGGGTCCTCGCCGCGGGCGTACAGCGTGGCGGGCGCGTGGCCTTGTCGTCACCCCCCTGCTTCCAAGTTCCATTCCATGGGCATGGCGTACGCCATGCCCATTCACATATCACAATCTTTTCGTATTTCGATCGATAGAACACCCCCCACACGGAATCGCGGTCTGTACGAGACTGTACGGTCGTTCGGTCCGCGTGTACGGCGATCCCGATCGGCGGCGTAGCGACTCTAGCGTCTATCTTCTCTGGTAGGACGGGAACGAGATGATAGTAGGGAGTAGAAGAAAGCAAAGAGGAGCCCTGCGCACGCACGACTCCGCAGGAGAAGCCCCTCCCGCCCGTGCTTGCGCAGCGCAGCCTCCTCCTCCCTACTCGCAAGCCGGGTAGCTGTGTGGTGATTGTAATGGGTTCCACCCTGTGTGGTGATTATAATGGGTTCCACCCTGTGTGGTGATTGTAATGGGTTCCACCCTGTGTGGTGATTGTAATGGGTTCCACCCTGTGTGGTGATTATGATGGGTTCCACCCTGTGTGGTGATTATGATGGGTTCCACCCTGTGTGGTGATTATGATGGGTTCCACCCTGTGTGGTGATTGTAATGGGTTCCACCCTGTGTGGTGATTATGATGGGTTCCACCCTGTGTGGTGATTATGATGGGTTCCACCCTGTGTGGTGATTGTAATGGGTTCCACCCTCTGGAGCACGCCTCATGCGGCCAGTTGTCGCGGAGGCAGCGGCCGCAGTTGGTTGAGCGGGACGCGCGCGTCCTCGTATGGTCGGCCATCGCGCGTCGTGGCAATCGTGAACCGTACGATTGCGGTGTGCTTGGAGCATCGCAACACGGTCGCCGCCCAGCCGGCTCCACCGAATTCTTTGCACGCGTACTGCGGCCAGAGGGCGCTTGCGACGAGGACCGGTCGCCCCGTGGCGTTTTCGGCGGTGATCGGTCGGGCGTCGATGGCACGGAGTACTTGTCGAGCGCGGAGTCGCGGTTGAAACCCTCGAGGACGTGCGCCGCGTCCGTAGGCGAGCCGTGGCCGGGCCGCCCTGGAGAGGGGCACACCGCCGACTTGTTCTCCCCGGTGCGCGCGTTGAGGAGGTACTCCCAGCACTGAGCCCTGGCCTCGACACCTCGACACCAAACCTCGACACCATGCAACTCGACACCAACTCGACACCTCGACACCCCATGCCAACTCGACCAACTCGACACCCCTCGACACCCCTCGACACCCCTCGACACCATCTAGGCTGGTACCATGCTCGACCGTGTCAAGGTGCCAAACTCGACACCTCGACACCCCTCGACACCCCTCGACACCGCTCGACACCCCTCGACACCGCTCGACACCGCTCGACACCGCTCGACACCTCTGATGATCCTAACACAGCAGAGATGTAGACCCATTGGAGTCAGAGTTAGAAATCAGGGTTGCAGCAGCAATCAAACTTGGCTGGCAGTACTTTCATCCCTGAGTTGCAGCCTCTCAAGTTCTAGCTCAAGTTGCAGCTCAGTTGCACCCCTGTTGATGCAGCAAACATGGCAGTACTCAGGTAGCCCTCAGGTGCTGCACAGCACCTTGTACAGTGGCAATGAATCCTCACACCAGTGAGCTTGTGCCATGAGTGCAGACCTGTGGTCCATTGCGCTTTGTGCACTGGCGACGCTCGGCTGCAACGGCGACGCTGCAGCGGCGGCGACGCTGCTGCGATGGGGTACTGGCAGCCCTTAGCTGCTGGACAGCACCTTGTGCAGTGGCAATGTCCACTGACTCATGGCACCAGAATGGGCCATGAGCGCTGTGGTCAGTTGCGCTTTGTGCGCCGGTGGCGCTGCAGGGGCGACGCTGCTGCAGCGGCGACGCTGCTGCGGTGCTGCGCCTGCACAGTACCTTTGTGCACAGTGGCAATGACTCCCGGCACTTGATGTCCTCAAATGTCCACAGAGAGTATACTGGTTGTGCTCAGGTTGTGCTACATCAACAGGGTGCAACTGAGGCTGCAACTAAGGGATGAAACAGCTTTGCAACTGCTGCCCAAGTTTTGTTGATGGGCTGCAACTGCATCCTGCCACCTTGGACACCTCGACACCTTAGACGCAAAACCCCTTGACAACACTCGACACCTGCTCGACACCCTCGACACCCTCGACACCCTCGACACCCTCGACACCCCTCGACACCCCTCGACACGGTCAAGCATGGTACCAGCCTCGACAGGCCTCAACAGGCCTCGACAGGCCTCGACAGGCCTCGACAGGCCTCGACACCTCTATCCCTCGACAGCAGCTCGACAGCAGCTCGACACCCTCGACACCGGGCCTCGACACCTCGACACCAGGGCTCAGTCCCAGCACTTGCTGGCGACAGGCACCTTGTAATCAGCGGCGAGCTTCACGATGTCCCACACTCGCCCGCTGACGAGCAGTGACTTGCCCTCCTTGAGCCACAACGCGGATTTGGCGAGGGCGTGCGCCTTGGGCAGCGGCGCGTTCGCGCCGATGACCACGCTCGAGCCAGGCTCGATCTTGGGGCGCTTCGAGGTCGGGGCCGCCGCATCCCGCTTGTCGAGCGGGTGGTTGGCCCATCCCGAAAGCAGCGGCAGGATGCACGTGTCGCACACGGACTCAGAGGTGGACGCCTCGTCGAGCTTCTCCTCTCGGGTCCGGTGGGCGGAAACTTTCGCGCGCATGCGCAACTCCTCGGCAGGCTGGCAATCGAGGAAGGCCACCGGGCCGAATCCATCCTCGCCGGGGTCGGGTCGAGATCGGCGGCTCGCCAGCGTCGTCTCGAGGATGCGCAGGAAGGCCTCGAACTGCCGGCTGCACTGGTAGAGGTGGTTGCACTTCCGCTCATACGTGTTGTACCCACTCGTGAGCTCGAGGTGCTCGATATAGAACTCGAACCAAGTCTTGATGGTGAAGCCGGCGCCGTCCGGGACGGTCTCCGGGTAGCCGATGCCCACGAAAAGGAGGTTAAGGAAAGCCCCAAAGCGTCGCATCTTGCTCGGGATGATGTAGAGGTCCTTGACGTGGATCCTCGGGAGACGCTGAGCATGGAGAGCGGCCCCCATCCAGTCCAGCACGCCGTTGGCTCCGTTCATGTAATCGACGCCCACGAACTTGCCCGCCAGGAAGGCCTTGCAGAGACTGTCGCTCTGGCCGTCGTGGCCGGTGAACCGGTACTTGTCGAGCGCCTCCTTTGGCTGGCCCGAGCTGTCGGTGACAAGGCACCACGTGAGGTAGTTGGCGAGCTCTACCTTGCAGTGCGCAATCTTGGCAAGAACCGGATTGCGGGAAGCCTCGTGACCCCCCGGGCCCAACAGCATCCGCAGGACGAGGTCGCAGCCCGACTCGAAGGCCGCCGCCAGGATCTGGCGCCGCCCTTCGTCCGACTGTGCGTCCGCGCCCTCGAGGCTGGCGGCCAGAGCCTGGAAGTTGGGCATCATCAGAGCCTTCTCCAAAAGCTTGGGCGGCGGCGGCTGGTCGCCCGAGGACGCCGGCCCGCCTGCCACGCTAGGCGCGGGGCGCCCCGCGTCGTAGAGGAGGTCCTCCGCGACCAGCGCGGTCACCGCATCCTCCGCGGAGGCCCCCGGTTGGACGAGGTGCTGCCGATCATGAACGGCCGTCGCGAGGATGGCCAGCTGGTCCGCCAGCGAGAGCTTAAGCTGAGGCGCGGTCAGAATCTTGGCGGCCAGGCGGCTCACCAAGGTATTCGCAGTCGAGACCGAGGGCGACGGCTGGATGACTAGCTGGTAGAGCGCGCCCAGCGAGGTGGCGAGCATGATCCGCCGCTCCTCGATGCGCCGCCTCTCATCTACCCCGCCGGCCTGCATGCGGAGCAAGTCCGTGAAGTCCTCGAGCCTCGTGTGTGGGTCCGCGGAGGTAGACTGAAAGATGACGGGGAGCGAAGCGCCCTTGAGCAAGCGAGGGATTTGGAGCGCGAGCATCGTAGGGTTGGCGGCCGCCGCCCCCACGCTTTGCACGATAGCTCCTTGGAGAAGGCCGGCCGTGAGTCTCGCGGGGGCTGCCAGGGGCAGGCGGGCCGCCCTTGTAGCTATCGGTCCCAAATGGAAAGAGAGCAGCGAGTACAGCAGCAGAGGCAACTCCCCGCCCGCCTCGAGCGCGCGAAGCGGGAGTTGCGTAAGGAAGAGCAGGTCCTGTGGTCCCGGCACGACCGGCACCACGGCCGCGGCTTGGCCCCCTCGACCGCGGCCCCGGCCTCTCCCCGCGGCCGGCGCTGGGACGGCGGGCGCGTCAAAGTCTTCACCGAGAAAGATGTCCGAGTGCGAGACCACCCAGACCCCTGGGTTGGCCATTGCCAGACCGGCGAGCCGCTGGTGCAGCACGCCGATCTTCTCCATGGAAGTGGCAAAGAGGTTCGCCGCGTCCAGAGCGGTCAGAAGCCGCGACCAGAATGCCCCATTGAAAAGCACATTGAGAACGTGGTTCCCATCGAGGAGGGTGCCTGTCTGCTGGTCCACGCTGAACCGGCACCGCGGCAGGAAGGCGCCCTTGGCGTCACTCTGCCCCAGGGTGTAGTTGGTCGCTGCTCCTGCATTGTCATACACCGTGGTCCAACTCAGACAAGGCGTGTGGTCCTTTACGTGCTGAGCCCCTGGAGCGAGAACGAGCGCTGCATCACTGGTGATCTGAACTTCGTCAACGACGACGACGATGGGCGCTTGCGCAGCTGGCGGGGCCTGCTGCTGCGCCATCTTCACTGCGTCCTCTCCTCTCCTCCCACCTCACAGAAAACTGCGGCCGCTAGCGACAGAGCGTCTCGCTGGCGGACGGCGAGAGGAACACAAAGGGACGTCCGGACGTCCATCCACTGGGATGAGATAACTGGAGATCTAAGGTCGAATCTCCCGATTCCACAGCCGCCCACAGGAGCGCCGCCTCAACACGGGGTCTCGGCTCTATCGAGCCATGCTAGCTCCAGCCGCAGCCCCACCCGGCCGCCCGAGGGTGTTCCCGCAGGCAGAGAAGACCAATCCTGGGGGAAGTAACCCGCCATAACGCACGCATAAAGTCATATCATATGTAAGTTGTATATGGCTATGGCCTATGGGGCAGCTTCGTCCATCGACAAAAACGTGGTCGTGGACAAGAACGCCCCAAAATCTTTTGAAACTTCGTTTGGTGTTGCACTCTCACGACTCACGTTGGGAGAGAGAGAGATTTTTAGCAAATACCAAACAACTCTATAACACAAGAAGACCAAGACTCATGCGGCACCGGCTCTACTAGCGAGGCGAATGACATATTCGACACCCTCGACGACCATCTCGGCTACGGTTCCGACTCCAGCTCCGGCTGGTAGTCGACAAGCTGCCGAGCCCAAATCACTGTGTGTGACACATTTCTTGTTGGCTTCTAAAAATCTCTCTCTCTATAACACTCACACGTAATTTGGGGCCTGGACCCTGTTCACGCTTGGTCGTTGGCGCTCGCTCGGTCGCTGCCCCTGGGACTGGGTGTAAAGCCGTGTACGGTGCGACAGCTCAAGCCGCGCACCTCCAGCGGCATGCGAGCGAGGGCCGAGGGGCGAGGGCGAGCGACTCGACACATGCTGTAGATGGATGTCAATCGACACACGACACCACCTGTAGCGATAGTATGGCATAGACAGGAACCTTAGATGATCGTTTTCCAAACGAGGAAAAAAAAGGAAGGCCTTTGCACGCATTGGCTTTGGTACACGGCGAAAGAAAACCAGCATCCAACGCAAACCTCGCTAAATGGCGCAGCTGGAGTTGGTGGCAGAGTTGGTGGTCGACGAACCCATCTCCACCCCGGGTTCTGCCGAGCCGGCGGCCGCTAACAATACACCCACAGCTCCAGCTCCCGCTGCGAGCCGCAAGAAGCGCGGCCGGCCTCCCGCCGACCCAAACGCGCAAGCGAGCTTCTTTTGCGAGGAGGCGGGCTGCGGCGCCTCGTACGTCACGTACGGCGGTCTGTACCAGCATAAGCGGAAGCATCACCCGTGGCTGATGTCGGACGCCAAGCCGGTGGCGCCCAACTCCGGCAAGCGGCCCCGCGGCCGCCCACGCGAGGAGGACCGAATACCGGACGAGCTCGAGTGGGAGTGCCCGGTCTGTGACAAGGCGTACGCCAGTTACGGCGGCCTGTACCAACACAAGCGAACCCACCACCCAGAGCTCGCCAACAAGCCCGCCCTCTGCCCTCCCCCCGCCGATAAGCCGCCGCAGCTGCTCACCTCCCCGCCGGTCGTTCAAGGGGCCTGGAGCACCGCCGCTGCAGCGCAGTCGCCGCTGGTGACTGTGACTGCTGCTACAACGGAGCCGCTGCCAGAGCCGCAGCCCGCGTCGCAGCTGCCCATACAGGTCGCCACGCAGTCGGAGGCAGCGCAGGCGGCGGAGGCGGCTTGGATGGCGGCGAGGGCGGCTCAGGCAGTCGTGCCAGGCGAAGCGCAGGCTTGCGACTCGCCGGGCGTGGGGACGCCACCCCTCTCCCCCCAGCCAGACCAGGCGGCGCCAGAAGCGCCGCTCGACAGCGCTGAGGCAGCCGCTCGCGCCGTGCTCGGCCACGAGGAGGGCGCGGTGCTTGTGCTGGAAGCGGGGGCATCCGTCTCGGAAGCGGGGCCATCTGTCTCGGAAGCAGCGCTTGCGGAATAGAGACCACGGAGGCAGTGGAGCCCTAGGTGGAGGGCTAGTGGACGGCACACACATGTGCTGTGAATATGTACGTTAAACGATAAAGAAGACGCCGACACAGAGCCGCGTCCGAGAGGGAGCAGGCTGTGCGGCCCTGCGCACACAGATCCCTATCTGCGGACGGCACGTGTGCGTCACGTGTCACCTCACTTTGAACGCCTTGGTCGGCTTTGGTGCCGGAGCGGCGGGTGCGTCGCTGGAATCGAGCCGCACGTCCCAAGTACGCTCGGCGGCGGCCCAACGCCACGCCGGCCGCAGCTGCGAGGCAGGCACTGTGTGGTGCACATTGTACTGCGGCGCGACGACGGCGTGCCTCCCGCCGCCCGCCCTGCCGTCGTAGAGCACCTAGGGGAGGGATGGACGGAGTCGGAGAGCCGCGTCCGAGAGGAAGGGGGGGGGGGGGAGGGGAGGGGAGGGGAAGAGGGGAAGGGGGAGGACGCTCGCCTCCCACCACCCTTCTTTGAAGAGGAGCTCCAGGGGCGCCGACGCGTCCAGCTCGGTGACAAACTGCGGCTTGTGGCGCGGCGGCAGCGGCCGCACGTGTTCGAGCTCGACCCAATCCTCCCAAGTCGAGCCGTCGTCCTCACGGAAGGCGTCGTACCGCACGCGGAGCTTGCCGGCGCCGCGCGCCTCGCGCGTCTCGAGGACGCGCGCCGTGTACCACGAGCCGAAGAAGCCATCCTCGACGCCGGCGATCTCGACCGTCGTGCCGGGCGCAAAGTGGTGCAGCAGCTCCCGCGCGCCGCGCGCCGCGCCCTCCTGCTCCGCCCCCTTTGTGCCCGGCAGCAGCTCCGACGAGCGCCGCTTCGCCTTTGCTTTCGCCTTGCCGGCGGCTGAGGGCTTCTCGGCGATGCTCCAGCTCGGAGCGCCGCGTCGCCCAGCGGGCTCCCACCGCCAGCTCGGCCGCAGCAGCCGCGCCGGCGCACGCAACTCGACCTCGTAGCCACACAGCTCCAGCTCCCACACGCCGACCTCGCCCACGGCCCGCAGCACGGACACGGGCCACCAGCCCCGCCGGTGCCACACCTCGGCGATCGAGCCTGGCTTGAGCCCCGCGGGGAAATCGGCGGGCGGCGGCGGCGGCGGCGGCCGCAGCCGCGCCGCGGTGTGCCACTCCTCCAACAAGCCAGCCTCGCCCTCCCCGTCGGCGAGAAGGCCGGCCACGCGCACGTGCGCCTCGAGCGGGCCCGCGCCGCCGCCGCCTCGCACGCCGAGCACCTCGGCCGAATACCACGACCCCTCGAGGCCCTCGTCGGGCAGCGCTACCTCGGCGCGGCCGCCCACCGACGGCTTCCACGCCTGCTCGCTCCCAGAGTGCGGCAGGGCGGCGGCGGCCGCAGCGACCCTCGAGGCTAGCGCTGCAGGGGGAAGAGCGGATGCTGCTGGCGCCACTCTCTCCATCGGGCGGGGGACCTACGCGGTGAATGCACCAGAGTCGGGGCGTGAACACGGTATCGTCCAGGGAGCATCGCAGGAGTGCACCGGCTATGAATACAGCGGAAAACAGCTGCATACACAGCTGAATACAGCTGAATACAGCTGACGACGTCGTCTCGAGAGCTAGTCGGAATACACTGGGGGCTGTGTTCAACGTCTACAGCGGGGAGCCTCGACAGCAGCGGGAGCGACGACCATCGGAGCGACTGCGGCGGCAGCGAGCTCAAGGAAAGGCGGGGCTGTCGCCACCGGCATAGCGCTGGCACTTGGCGAGTCCGGCGGTGAGGGCGGCAGGGAAGGCGGCGGCGCGTTCTCCGCGCGCATCAGGAGGTCCTCCATCTCGTCCAGCCCGCTCGACTCAGCCGGCGCCACCACCTCGGCCGATGGTGGCTGCTCGCGCGGATGCTCGTCCTCCGAGGGCGCCGGCTGGACCGCGGGAGGAGCAAAGCCCTCTGATGGCGCGGCCTCTCCGCTCCCTCCGCCCGCCGCGCCGCCGCTCTCGCCCGGGCGCTCGAGTCGCAGACGCACGCGCGGGTATCCGCCCGCTGGGATCTGCTCGCGCCGCCGCAGCGCGGAAGTCAGCCACGGCGGCGGCGGCGCCTGCGGTGGTGGCGGCGGCGGCGGCGGCGGCAGTGGCGGCGGCGACGACGCGCGCGCTCGCTTGGCCGCCTTGACGCTGGGCGGCGGCTTGAGGGGGGGAAGTAGCACCTGCGGGCGGGGCGGTGCGCCAGAGTGGGCGACTTGGGCCCTGTCCGCCTGGCCCTGTCCGCCCGCTGCGGCTGCTGCGTCCGCACACCTCGCCGGGAGGCACGTGGAGCTTCAGCCGCACGCGTGGGTACTTTGGCGCCGATGGCTTCGGCGCGGGGCGGGGCACACTCGCGCCGGCCGCCGGGAGAGACGGCCGCTTGATCTCGCGGCCGCTGTGCCGGCTCGGCGCCGCCGCCGCCGCCGGGTCTCCGGCCGCGCCAGAGACCCAGCGAGTGGTCCGTCCGGTGGTGCGCGAGCACGCGTCGCAGACGTACTCGACGATCCGGCTGCCTTGCTTCGCGTTGATGCCGACGCACTTCCCGTGGAACCTACGGTGTGGCCGGCGCGTGGTGAGCCCCCGCGGCTCGCGGGCGTGCGTCCGCTTGCCGCCGTGCGCGCCAGTCGCCGCACGTGTCGCACGAAATGTAGAACCATGTCGGGTTGTACGGCTTGCGGCAAATGCAGTAGAGCTCGCCCTGCTCCGCCTCGCGCTCCAGCTGCTTGACGAGCCGCTCGACGCACCGCCTCACCTCGGCGCACCGCCGCTCCTCCTCGCGCTCCTCGCGCTTGCGCTGCTCCTCGGCGCGCCGCTCGGCCGCGAGGGCGAGCTTCGCCTGCCGCGACTCCTCCTTCTGGGCGGCGACGACCTCCTGCCGCGCGTCCTTCTCCGCCTGCCGCTCGGTCCGCTTGACCAGCGACTCGACGAGCTTGTACACCTGCGTTGTGAATACGCCGACCTCAGGGCGGGACTACGGCATCGTGCAGAGTCTTCAGAGCACCGCGTGAACACGAGGGATGCGAATGCAGTGAATACAGCGGAATACGGCCGAGTACAGCGGAATGCGTGTCCTCTCGGGCGCTAGTGGGAAGAGATCAGTCCGTACTCCGCGTCTGGGCTTGCGCACACCTCGCGCTGCTCGCGCGCCAGCTGCTTGAGCTCCGAGCGGCTCGCCTGCTCGTCGAGGAGCGCGCGGCGGCGCGCCGCCTTCTCCTGCCGCTGCCACTCGAGCGACGCCTCGAGCAGCGGCCGCAGCCGCGGGCGCTCCAGCGCGTCGACCAGCTCGCGCAAGTGGAGGAAGAGCTGCGCTGACGTGCGCGCCAGCGCCGCCTTGGCGCGCCAGAGCTCGCGGCTCGAGTGCGTCGCCCACGCCAGCTCCTCGAGGACGGGCGCGGAGCCCGCCACGACGTCGCCGCACCGCTCCGCGACGGCGCGCTGCAGCGTGCAGCTCGCGCAGAACCAGTCGCCGCTCGGCACCGCCGGCAGCTCGGGGCGCGCGCAGTACGTGTGCGTCGCGCGGTCGCACGCGTCGCACATGAGCAGCTGCGCCTCGTCCTCGGCACCGCCGCACATGTCGCACCGGATCGCCTCGGCCTCGTCTGGGTCGAGCCCCTCCTCGTCGCTGCCGCCGCCCGTGCCACCATTCCCGTCCGCCGCCGCCGCGGCCGGTCCCCTTCCGCGCCCACGCCCGCGCCCGCGCCCGCGCCCGCGCCCGCGCCCGCCCTTGGGCCGATCCCACGACCACGGCCTCAACGCGTCGTCCACCCCCTCCGCCCCCTCCCCCTCCGCCGTCGACGCCGCGTCGGCCTCGTCCGGCGGTGCCGGCGTCACCGCCCGGCTCGCGCCGTCGGTAGCCGCCTCTGACGCGCCGTCGCCGTCGTCGGCCGCGCCGGGCCGCGGCCGCGCCTCCAAGCTGCCGCGCCGCTTGGCGAGGCGCGCCGCGCGATCCGCCTGCTGCTTCGCCAGCGCCTCGCGCTGCTGCTGCTCGCGCAGCGCGACGCGGAGGTCGTTTTTGTGCCGCGTGTCGGTGCCCCCCCCCGACTGGCGCCTCCCCCCGCGGCCGCGGCCGCGCCCCGAGCTGGCCGCGCCTGCGGAGCTCGCGGCGCCGTCGGCCGTCGCCCCACCCGCCTCGGCGTCGGCCGCGCCGCGCCCCCCCCTCGCGCGGCCGCCACGCGGCTTCGGCGTCGCCGCCGCGAGCTCCTCCGCCTCGGAGGAGAAGGGCGGCACCAGCCAGCGGCGGGTGAGCGCGTCGCATACCAGCGCGTCCTCGAGCTCGAGCAACCGCGCCGCGAAGCCGGCGGCGGCCAGCCCCTCTGCCTTGAGCTCCGCCACCCAGCCGGCGCGCCGCTCGCCCCACCCTTCGCCGAGCAGCTCGCGCGGAAGCTGCGCCTGTGATACAGGAGTTCTGTGCTCACTTGAGGAGCGGGCAGCTCTAGATTGCCGCGCCCTCGCCCAATCTCGCCCAATCTCGCCCAATCTCGCCCAATCTCGCCTCGCAGCGCGCCTCGATGTGCAGCAGCGCGTACCGAAACAGCTCCAGCGACGGCACGACGGCGCAGTCCGCGGCGTGCGCCTCGAGGTGGCGCACCACGTCGTACGCAGCGAGCCGCACGCGCCGGCCGGAAAAGGGGCAGGCCGCCGCGCTGCCGAGCGCTGCATCCTCCGACGGCAGCGCCGCGTCGACCGCCGGCGATCCGCTCGCGCCCTCCGCCACCTCTGCCGCCGCCTCCTCCGCCGCGCGGCGCGCTTCGCCCAGCTCGCCGCCGCGCAGCAGCCGGCGGAGCGTGAAGTGGACGCGCCGCTCGCAGACCGGCCCCGCCGCGGCGGACAGCGCGGCGGCCACCGCCTGCAAGTCCTCCCCGCCGTACCGGACTGTGGCCACGCCCGGCACGCCTACACCCATAGGAGGGAAGGGTGTGAGAATCCGCTGGAGCGGCGAAGGCGAGCGCGGCGGCGGCTGGTGCGCAGGGAGGGGAGGAGGCGCGTGTGCCGAGAGGGGAGAGGTGCGAGCGAGGGGGCGCGGGGAGAGCGGGAGAGCGGGAGAGCGGGAGAGAGCGGGAGAGAGCGTGAGAGCGACGCCTGCCCCCGGCCTCCCACCGGAGAGGCTCGGGTCTGCAGCCTCGTCTGTGGCGGACGCGTCTCGGCGCTGGACCCAGAGGGAACCTGCACCGGCGCGCCGCGGCGCGTGAGGTCAAAAGGCGCCGCCATGCGTGTGTGGCGCCGGGCCGCGACGCAGGGCCCGCGACCCCTCTCCCCGCCGTCAGAGCCGCGACCCGTCTCCCGCCCACCCCTCTCCCTGCCGTCCCCGCTCACACTCCGCCGTCCGACTGCCCCCACACCGTACCGCGGGCCGGACACGCACCGTCGAGAAGCCAGTAGACTCGCCCGTGCCGGTCCCTGCCGAGCGGCTCCCAGCGCAGCAGCCGGTGCGGCGGCCAACACTGCAGCCTGCCGAGCAGCATCGCCGGCTCCCACGCCTACCGGGACACGTCCATGACATGTCCGAGACATGTCCTCTCAGGTGCTCGACGACAGGAACAGGCCGAGGTCGGGGTGGGAGGACGACACGAGTACAAGCGAGTTGTCGCGGGAAAAGACGGCGGAGTCCGTGTCCTCTCGCGCGCGAGCTGGAGTGCACAAGGCGCCGTCTTTCGCCTCTAGGCTCCCGAGCCCAATCATGCGCCTCGTACCACTCGGCCCGCCGCTCCAGCGACGCGCGCAGCGACGGGTGCTCGGCCGCGCGCTCAGCGAGTAGCCTCGCGGCGAGGACGCGCCGCTCCGGGGGCAGCGTGTGGTACTCGCCACTCCTCAGCCCTCGCACGGCGAGGGCGAGCTCGGCGGTCGCCTGCCGGCGAATAGAAGGGGCGCGGGGGGCGGTGGGCGCGCGCGCGCAGGCAGCGCAGGCGGCACGACAGCCGCGGACGCGGGGGCGCGGCGCGGTCCTGCTGGTGGGTGTGCATGCGGTCTAGTGACGGTCGAGGGACGGTCGAGGAGAGGTCGAGGAGAGGTCGAGGGAGGGTCCGCGGGGAGGGTGCTGGAGAGGTCCGGGAGAGGTCCGGGAGAGTCGAGGAGAGGTGCCGGAAGGGGCGCCGTGTCGCCTGCCCATCGGCGAGCCGAAGGAGCGCCTGTCCACACAGTTCTCGTGAGGAGGGCGCGAGACGCGAGCGCGCAGGACGGGCGGGAGGGAGGGAGGGAGAGCAGAGAGGGGGGGAGAAGGGGGAGGGGGGGCGAAGGGGGGGGGGAGGGGGGGCGCCTCTGCGAGCGCCTCAGCCCACGTCAGTGCGGAGAGGTTGCGCAGGGCGTGGCAAAAGGCGGGGTGCGAGCGCGCGAGCGCCGCACTCGGCTCAAAGAGGAGGCGCAGCAGCGAGACGTGCAGCCGCATCGCCAGCGCGGTCGTCGCGCCGCCCCCTAGCGCGGCGTCGAGCGCGTCCACGCGCACCTGCGGCCGTCGAGTAGGGTGTGACCGCCTCCCGCCATGTCCACATCTACCCATGCCACTCCACGCCTAACCCTCCCCAAATCTGCGCCGCGGTCTCTCTCCCCCCCGCCACTCCTCACGCCCGCCTCTCCCAGCCCGAGCTGGCGGCTCTCGGCGCTATCTCGGCGCTATCTCGGCTAATCTCGGCTACGTCTCGCCTCTCCCAGCCCAAGCTGGCGGCCAAAGGCGCGCAGCACGCCCGCCACGTAGAGTAGATCGCCAAGCAGCGGGGCGGGCACCTGCGGCATAGCGCCACATAGCGCCGAGATAGCGCCGAGAGATCGCCGAGATCTCGCCGAGATCTCGCCGAGATCTCGCCGAGATCTCGTTGCCGGGCATCTCGTGGCTCACGGACCCTCCTCGCGCCGCCGCCCTGCGGCGGCGGCGGCAGCGCCAGCGGCTTCCAGCGGGACGCGTCGTCCGCCGTGTCCTCGCCGCGCAGCAGGCTCTGCACCTGCAGGCGTGGCGGGGACATGTGCATGTTCATGCACATGTGCATGCCACATGTACATGTACATGTGCATGTCTCCTGTCGGACGCGTCACCTCGGACCGCGGCGCCGGTGCGGAGCAGCGGCGGTGCGCGGCGGGCGAGGGAGACGCGAAGGGTCTCGGATATGGCGCGTGGCAGGCTCCGCACCTCGGCCAGCTCGGCGCTGTCGTACGGCGCCGGCTGGGGAGCATACTCCACCTCGCCGTCCTCGTTGCGGACGATCGGGAGGCCATCCTCGTCCTCGTCCTCCTCCTCCTCCTCCTCCCCCGCTGCCTCTTCGTCCTCATCCTCGTCCTCCTCTTCCTCCTCGTCGCCGTCCTCCTCGCCACCGTCTTCCTCCTCGCCCTCCTCCTCCTCCTCCTCCTCCTCCTCCTCCTCCTCCCCCTCCTCCTGCGTTTGAGGGGCGGGAACGTCAGTGAGGGCGAGCGGGTGGTAGTGGCAGTGCCCGCCAATCCACGGAAATACTATGTAGGTGGGAGATGCCTCCTCTTCGGCATCCTCCTCGCTGCCACCCTCGTGACCCTCCTCCTCTTCCTCGTCGGCAGCGCTCTCCTCCGCTGCTTCAGAATCGCTTTCCGGTCGCCGAGATCCACGCCCTCTCGACGCTGTTGAGCTTGCTGCGCGGCCCGAGTTGGGCGCAGCGCGACTTGAGCTCAGCGAAGAAGAGTCCTGTGGCACGCGAGCGCTTGCACGAGACGCCATCCGGCGGAGCGAGATAGGCACTCACACGGGCGGCGAACTCAACAACGGCGCTGAACAAGTGCCGGCGAGAAAAGAATTTTGCCGCCGGCTGGCGAGGAGAGTGGGACGAAATCCCTGTGTGGTGGCGGCGTGCCGTCCTCCCATCCCTCCCTTGGGGTGCCTGTTTTCTTTCTTTCTTTCTGAGAGTGGGACGCCGGCAGGCGGCGGCGTCGCAGGACGAGGCAGAAGAGAACGACGCGACAGAGGAGGAAATGACAAGGGAGAGAACGACGAGAGTGGGACGACCGCGAGGTGGCATGAAGGTTGCAGCGAGAAGCGGCGAGGGGACTGCGAAGAGAGATAGGAAGAGGCAGACTCCCTAGGGTGGGCGACGGCTAGCGCATCACACACCTCTCCTTAAAATCCCTGTGTGGGGGCGGCGTGCCGTCCTCCCATCCCTCCCTTGGGTTGTCTGTTTTCTTTCTTTTCTTTGAGAGTGGGACGACCGCGAGGTGGCATGAAGGTTGCAGCGAGAATCGGCGAGAGACTGCGAAGAGAGATAGGAAGAGGCGGACGCCCAAGGGTGGGCGACGGCTAGCGCACCACACCCCTCTCCTTAAAATCCCTGTGTGGGGGCGGCGTGCCGTCCTCCCATCCCTCCCTTGGGTTGTCCGTTTTTCTTTCTTTCTTTTTACCCCTGTTCTTAAAATCCCTGTGTGGTGGCGGCGTGCCGTCCTCCCATCCCTCCCTTGGGTTGTCTGTTTTCTTTCTTTCTTTTAGGGCCCCGGTGATAGTACTAGCACGCGCCAGTTCGCACCTGTGTCGAGCCTGTGTGCTGTGAGAGAGAGTTCTTTTGTTTAAATTCTTTTAGGGCCCACGCTGCGAGAATTGGTGAGAAACTGCGAAGAGAGATAGGAAGTGGTAGATAGACGCCCGAGGGTGGGCGACGGCTAGCACCACACTCCTCTCCTTAAAATCCCTGTGTGGTGGCGGCGTGCCGTCCTCCCATCCCTCCCTTGGGTTGTCTGTGTGCTTGGTTGTAAAATTCTTTCTTTCTTTTAGGGCCCATCCCTCCCTTGAGTTGACTGTTTTTTCTTTCTTTTTCAGGGAGGTGGGGGGCGAGCCGAGTACGATACATGTAGAGAGACAGCGGACACGGGCGCCATTCATCGACCACGGAGAGCTGGCCCAGCCGCGAAGAGGTGCGGCGTTCCAACCAACGTCGCCGCCCCCGCCAGGCCGTCGACGCTATCGGACGTAGCCGGTGGAGCCGGAGGGAGGAGACGAAGAAGAGAGGCGGCAGCGGAGAAAGAGACATCAACAACAAGGGAAACGACCACTCAGCGGCTGTCTGTCGTGTGACGCTCGGCAGGCGAGCAAAAGAGCGAATCGGGGAGAGAACCGGAGCCCCGCCCCCGGGAAGGCGGGCATTGCCACAGCCCCGCCGCTGCTCAGCTACAGCCTCGAGCGGCGCTATGCGCAGCGCATAGGTGCGTGCAAAGAGGCGGGGATAGACCCGCGATGGGTGCTGAATAGCATTAAGAGCAACGACGCCAAGTTCTACACGGCCTTGGCTAGGCAGAGCGCCAAGTAGGTAGATGCAACTAGTAGCTACACCGCAGTAGGGGCATGCTTCGAAGGCGCGCGCGCGCGGCGTCTCGGGCCGGAGCGGGTAGTGCTGACCTCAGTGCACGCTCGCGGCGCCTCGAGGCCGCGCGGCGACGTGCATGAGACGGCTTTTGCGGCCGCCGTCGAGGCGCTGTCGCGAGGCGCCGTCTTTGCCGCGCCCGTACTCCACAACGGCGATTCGAATTTAGACGAACCCAAGGTGTGCGAGGGCCGCGAGGCCGAGGTCGGCACGGGACGACCAATCGCGACGGCCACCGAGCGACCACGCAGCCGTAATCACAGAATCTTCCCAACACTCCCTTCGGCGCGAGTGGATCACTTGTACGCTTGCGTGACTTCATATAGATCTATTGATAGCGAATGGGAGGCGCCTCTCCGCTCGCCGAGCGCTGGCTTTATTTTTGGGAAATTTTCCGCTTGAGGGCTCCCGCAAGCGCAACGCAATAGCGTCCCGGCACAAGCAGCGCAGCTGAGCACTGAGCAGCACGCAGCAGAGAAGCTGCATGAATGAGCAGCTGAGTGGCACAATCTCATGTCCGGCGCGCGCGCATCGGTGTCACCGACCCAACGGTGTTCACTCGGTGTGGCTCCCGCGCGGCCAGGCGGTACGGCTTCGCGCTTTGAGCGCGCGCTCCCACCTCCCCGGCTGGCACGAACCGCGAGCTCCCACGGGCATCCACGGCACGTGAACCGTCGGCGCCTTCTTTGTGGTGATGAGCGGAGCGCCGTCGCCGTCGCAGGGCGCTGTATTCGTACACGAAATCCAGCCGGCGGAGCGCGCGTGAAGCCATCTGACCGGCCGGCACGTAATTTCTGGGCGCACGCGGCTCGCATTGCCCACTCGAGCCTGGTAGGTGCGGGCGATGGTCTCTTTGAGCTCGCGTGCCGAGTCGCCAAGCTTGAGCTGGTGAACGACGAGGCCATGCGCCGCGTTGAAGCGGTTGGGCATGGGCCAGATGTAATACTCGACGTTCCAAAGCAAACTCACCGTGTAAAGCTGCACGCCCGTGAACGCCCGCGCTCCAAGCCACCCGATTATAGCGTCGCACGGGTCGGGAGGCTCGCGGTAAGGACCGTGCCGCCGCCCCAAGCTCTCAAGACGTTGCCGGGGAGGCGCCGCCAGCCTGTCCACTCCGTTCGCATCGCCCACGGAGGTGCGGCCCTTGACGTATTCAATCAGGCGCGTGGCTGCTGATCGCGAGTAGAAGTAGAGCCCGCCCTGCGCCATGGCGAACGAATGTTTGCGTTTTTCCGCCTCGCTCCGCCGGAGGATACGCGGGTCGCGCTCCGGCCATGCACTCACCTTCCCCGGCGAGTCGTAGCTAAAACCGATGCAGTTGATCGTCTGGTTTGTATCAAGCCGTTCCCAGTGCTCGAAGAGCCCGCCCCACACGGCGGCGTCCGCAGGGAGAGCGGCCTCTATGGCGGCCAGGAACCGCGAGAGCCGCGGCGGGTTGATCCAGGTATCCGAGTCCATCTGACCGATGAAGTGAGAGCGCGGGAACGCCACCAGTGCGTGCTCGAACCATCGCAAAATCTTGCTCGTGCACTGCAGGTGCGGCCACGGCAGATACGGCGGGCGGGAGAGCACCACGACCCCTTCCATCTCCCGCTCTTCTTCTCCACTCACCTCGTCCTCGAATACGACTAGCCGCAGGGTCAACGTCCGACTGGGGTGTGCCCTGAATAGCTGCAGCATCAGCGTATTGAGCTGAGACGAGACGCTGACAGTGGTAATACCAAACACTGAGCCTGAGGCAGGGCGTGCGGGCGGAGGAGCTGGAGGCGTCGGAGATTGCGTCGCATCGTGGTCGAGACGATCGAGGCTAGTCGCAATTTGAGCCAGGCGGCTTCGAACGTCAGAGGAGTTGGCGAATGTGGCAGCCAAGAGCCCGAGACTGGCCCGTGCGCTAGCCACGGCCTGATGGCGGAGAGCGACGCGATCGACGTCCATAGTCAAACTTTGCCGGCAGTTTGTCGAGGACAATATCACGCCCGCAGGGCATACACCCCCTCTCCCCTTTCTCCCATTAAAAAGTACGTACATGAGAAAGCGGCGCGGCGGCGCGAGAGAGGGAGAAGGAGAGAGCCGTGCAAAGATCAGGCTCAGCCATCGCTCGGACGTTGACCGCACCGCTTACCCTCCGCCTCACTTACGCGACGCGCGGCACGAGCCAGGGTGGCAGGTGCTGGCCTCTTCGTTTCTCGCGTGTGTGTCCCAATGCACGCGTTCCTCCGCGCCCAAAACTCAAAACATAAACCCCGCCCTCGCACGAATGCCCTGCCCGCAACGCGTAAGGTAACACACACACTAAGATTAACGGCAGTTGGCACAGGTGCCTCGGCTCTGCTCTCGTAAGTGGCACGCGCGTTCCCCGGCCCTCGAACTGAACCGCGTGCCGCTGCTCGGCTGCCTCCCGCGGTGACCTCCCTCGCTGCCAGCCCTGCATCCCGCCATTCGGCCCATCCCCTGCTCTCCCTCTTCACCACCCCTTCTCCCCTCGTGTCCACGCGGGGTGCGGCCACGTCCGACAGTAGTAACGTGGTCCGGTCGGCAGAAGGAGCAGACAGCAGCTCTAGGCGCCGCCGCCGCCACCGCCGCCACCGCCGCCGCCGCCGCCGCCACCGCCGCCGCCCGGCGAGACGAAGGTCGCCTTAAGCTTCGAGAGGGGCATCGGCTGGATCCAGATCTACCGGGGCCTTTCATCTCGTTGAGGAAGAGGCCCTCGCCGCCGCAGCAGCACATCAAGCAGCCGCCGGCGCGGCGCACCTCAAGCTGGACGGATGGCTCCCACGCGAGCAGCGACGATGTGTCGATGACGATCGCCTGCGGCGGAGCAGCCCGTCGCGAGTTGGAGGCCTCTCCCCGGGGCGTCCGAGTGGCGGGTGCGAGTGGGTGCGATTGACCGTGCATCTCGCCAGCCGCCAGCTCCTTCTCGACAATCGCGCCGCCGCCGCAGATGACGGCGACGCCGTCGCCCGTCATGACATTATAGAAGAGCCCCTTGGTGATGAGCATGACTCCTGCGACCAGCGGCGACGAGGGAGTAGAGGGTAGGCGCTGAGGCCACGCGCACAAAGAGCACGAGGGGTGAGAAGGCGGGCTCGGCGGTGGACGGACGGGCGACAACTCAACGGGCTGGGCGGTGGAGAGCGAGCGTGGGTTGAAGGAGGAGGGGTCGGGAAAGGCGAGGCCGTCGTCTGGGGGCGGCGAGGGCGGTGCTGTGCTGTGCGCTGCGCCTGCGAGCGGCAGCGGAGGGGGGCCGGGTTTGTTGTCGAGTTTACATGAACACCCACACACTCGCTCCCGCTTTTTTTTTTTTTTCCCCCCCCCCCCCCCCTCTCTCTCTCTCTCTCTCTCTCTCTCTCTCTCTCTTGTGGCCGGTGACTTTCTTTCTTTAGAGAGTGACAAGAAGTCCCTCGACCCTTACCTTCTTTTCTCTCTCTCTCTCACGACTGGGAGAGAGAGATTTGTGTACGACTGGTACAAGTGTGACCCGTTAGAGCGAAGCTCTTCCAGCCATATCTCGTGGTGTGCACGTCGTGTGATATCCGCACGTGGTTTCCTTACCTCCATCGATGTATGTAGGTTTCTTACGAGGCCCCGCCGTGCCGCCGCGCTACGTACGGGCGTCGCTCGCACGTGACCAACTTGCGTGCGTCATCGCCACGGGGACACACCCCCTCTCCCATTAAGCTAAAAGTATAGGGCTCCACGGAAAGTAAACCAACCTTGCCAGCTGTGCTCACGCGTTCGCGAGCGTCTTGAAAGGGGTCCCGCATGCGGAATTGACCCTATCCCAGTGCGAGTGCTCACGTCTTGAAGCTCACCTAAGTCTAACTTTGACGGCGCCTTTTAATGGAGAGCGCTGCACATTTTACTTGTTGGCCCCGCTTGTACTGGACCGGGGCGACCGTAGTGTCTAGAGCTGGCAGAAGACCGCCATGCCGCCCGGCCTCAGACGCTCGCCCGCTCGCGCCCCCCCGACTCTCTACTTTCCTCGTGACGTGATCCCCCCCCCCCCCCCCCCGAGCCGTGTCGGCCGTCGGCGTCGCCCTCGCGCGCCTCGAGTGCTCGTCACCCTCGCCCGCCGCCTTCGACCGCCGCCTCGCAGCCCTCACCGCTAGCTCGCCCGCTCGCGCCCGACTTTATACTCCCTCGTGACCCATGCGCTGATGACTTTAAAAAGGTTCACAAAAGGTCCGGCTCACTCGTGGCGCCCAGGGAAACCGAGCTCTTCGGGCGCTTCGGAGGCCGGAGGCATGCGCATGGGGGCGCACGAGCGGGGCGCATAGAGGGTGTGTGGGGCACGCGTGCGGATCTCCACGCGTCCGTGTGCGTGTGTGACAAGGGAGCTAGCTCGTCGGCTCGCCGGGCTCCGCTGTGTCAGCAGCGCCGCGGCGGCCCCCGGGGCGCTCGGAGGTGTAGGAGGAGAAGCCAGCGAGCAGTTCCGTAGGCCTCGGGCAACGGCATAGAAAGAGTCTCGCCTCAGCACTCCCACCCACCCCGAGGGTGCACGGGCTGAGGCATGCCTCGGTACGCGTCGGTTATGGGTGAGTGGTTGAAGAGGACGTGGAGCTTTACGAACTCGAAGATTTGCCGCTTACTCACCTCATTTCGCCTGGCGCCCCCCGTGTCGGGCGGAACGATGAAGCCGAAGCCGGACACCACGAGCCCGCACCTGTGTGTTCACAGTGAGACGCATGAAAAGAAGATGCTGTTCACGATTTCGGGAGCCTCCCACTAATAGTCCGCACCCACCATCGAGCAGCGCCTGCGTGAAGCGCCCCTCGAAGAAGTGCGGTGGGGCGCCGCACGCCTTGCACTTTGCGCTAACGGCATTCCAGGCTGGGCTGCGCATCACAACACGGCGCCCACCTAGATCTTCACCGCCGTTGGGCTCGCAGCTGGCATGCCTAGTGGACGGCGCCACTGCACCCATGGCGATCGCCACGCGTGTGAAGAAGGCCGGAGCGAGGTGGCGCGGTAGCATAGCCACCTGGTCGTCTGCAAAAACGCAACCCTGAATGTCTGATAGATGGCAGCTACTGGAAGAGATGGCCAGGGTGCCCAGCGATGGTGAGCTGCGGCCTGATGTGAGACACGAACCTTCGAACCACGGTGGATACGACACAGACAGTTTGTCGACCGACACTCGTGGCACTCGAGTGTCGCCCTTCGTACCACCACCACTGAAAAGCAACCGCGCCCTCACGGTGAAAGCGTTCCTGGCAAAGGTTGCCAGAGGTGGGATGTCCGAGTACCACACCGCATCTGGCCGTGTCAACAGCACGTGAGTGGAGAGGTGTCTACTGGCCTCGTACTCCTCCAGCTGCTGAAAGCAGTGCAGCCGCCTCCCCGCCTGAGCTGCATGCCCCGCCGGGAGTCCGGTAGCGACTGCAGGCCAGTGACGTATCTGCAAGGCAGTGGCAAGGCTGGAGTTAGACTCCGGCGGCGGCAGTCTGTCCAAGCAAAGCAAGCTGTGCACAGCGGTACGATCACGCTGCCGAAGCGGGTCGATCACGTGCCTTGCCAGACGGCTGGCGGCCAGTGACAGATGGCCACCGGCTCTCGCGCGGAAGAAGCCGCGCTCCTCGCCGCTGATCAGGAGGGCTAATGCAAGAGATACGGGCATCCTGCGGCTGCGCGTCTTTGCGGCTTAGGTGCTTGCGGCTTCGAGCTTAGGTCCTCGCCGTCGCTTCGACACTTGCGGAGTCTCGAGGTTCTCCAGGGGGATGGATATCCTTTCCGCGTTGGGTAGCGAGGGTTGGTGTGACCCCATCCAGGGAGGCGTGTTTTCTGACGGTCGACCGTCAGTGCACGGAGTTCTCCGACTGCCCCGGCTAGTTTCCGAGGTCGCGCGGGGCTGACCCTGGCGTCCCCCGAGACCTAGCGCGGGTGGGTTGGAGGGGGGGGGGCTCGCTGCAAGGAAGGGCGGTGTAAGCAGCCGATCCCCGTAGTCCGCCCCACTCCTCCCCATCGGGCCGCATGAGCGGCCACGCCTAAAGTGCCGCAGGATGGAAATCACCAGATTTTGAACTTGCCCGAGACGGCCCGGAAAAATGGTCCCGCGTTGTAGCCCCGGTGCCGGCGCATCGCATCTCGGCCGCGAGGGGCCGGTTCCGCCGCCCGGTCGAGCAGCAGGAGCTCTGGGGCAACTCTGTCGACTAACAGCTTGAGGAAAAAATCGGCGAGGAAGCGGCACTGGCGGCACGCCGGGACGAACCCGGACCGGTCACATTGTTCAGAACTGTGGTGGCGAGCCGCCACAGGCCCACAGGAGAGCTGGGAGCCGCGGCACTAGACTGCGCCGCCAGCGAGGCGAGAGCAGCAGCCGACGACAAATCTCCCTCGCACGACACTGGGCACGGGACTGGCGCGCACTGGCAATAACAACTCGTCCCGGCGCGCGATGCAGCCGCCCAGCCCTTTTTGCTTCGGTTCGTCGGCAGCGACGCGCCAGTCCTGGCGCAGCCGCCCCGCCGTGCGGACCACGGCCTTGCAGCCCGACGACGTGACCGCGGCCGAGATGGAGGCCTTCATGCACCTCCTCGAGTCGAGGTTCGACCGGCCGCCCGACGACGGCGACATCGCCCACGACTTCACGCCGTGGCTGGCGGCGCGCCGCGAGTCGTTGCGGGCCGCCGCCGATGCAGGCCGTTCGGCGTTCAGGTTGTTCGCAGGCGCGTAACGGATCCGATAACGTTTTGCAGTGAAGTCGGCCGAACGGGCATATCCGGCCTCTCCCTCTCCTCCGCGCGGCCCTCCCCCCTCCGCGCACAAGACGGCTGCGCGAGGCGGACGCAGAGGCACACGGCGAGGCGCCGCACGCGCCGCATCTCGTCGCGGACGCCAAGTTCGCTTTCGAGGTGGCGCTGCACGAGCAGCAGCCGGCAGGCGCTCTCCATGAGACCTACCGCCGCCTAGCGGCGGCTCTCGCGCACTCGCGGCGCACTCGCGCGGGGCTCGCGCTCCGCCACCTGGCCCTTTGCCCTGCGTGCAGCGACGCCCTCTGCTTCCCGGCGCAGCACCTCCCGGCCGTGGCGAGCTACACGCTGCCGCCCGTGGTGCAGCGCGCCGGCTGCAGCGACTGCGACTACTTGGCGGTGCGGCGCATGCTCGCCGCCCGCACGTCGTCGTACAACGAGTGCACCGCGAAGGACACGGCGGAGTGGCTCCGCGGGCTCGAGCAGGCTGACGCCGTGAAGCACGCGTGGGGCGTCGTTGTCGTCGACGAAGTGAACCGCCCGCCCCACGCGGCGACGCGGCGCGCCATCATGGAGGGCAGGTTCGACCACGACTCCTTTTGCCGCGTTCCTGCGGGCGACGCCCGGCGTGGCCGTGCCCTACTGTGGGGCGCATGGGCCGCCGCGGTCCGCGGCGGACGATGCGCCAATGCCGGACGCGCCGCCGGACGCGCCGATGCCGGGCGCGCCGACGACGGACGCGCCGATGATGGACGCGCCGATCCCGGGCGCGCCGATCCCGGGCGCGCCGATCCCGGGCGCAGAGGCCGAGGCTCAGCATCGCGGCCAGCACAGCATTGAGGGCGGCAGAGGGCCGCAGCACGCTCGCAGGCAGCCGGCTGCTTCGAGCGGGCGCCCCCAGCTTCGAGCGGGCGCCCCCAGCTTCCTCGGTAGAAGGCGGCTGCGGAAGACCGCAGACCGGAGGGGGGGTCCGGTCGGTCGGAGCGCAGACCGAGGGGGGGGGGGGGTTCGGTCGGGTTGGCTCATAAGGGTCACACCGCACACGCTCGCCGCTGTGAATCAATTATACCGCCGAGAGAGCGACCGACCGGAGGTGGGGCGACCGACCGGAGCCTCCGGAGGTGGGGGGGTCCCCACGAAGTGGGGTGGGTGGGTAAATATCGTATAAAACGCCAAAATTCGAGCGCGTACCCCTGCCTCAAGGAGGGATGCGTCCAGGTTGCACGTCCTGGGTGTGGGTGGGCGTCGAGTCCGTGTCGAGTGTTTACTAGCTCCGAGTAGAGGGGGGGCGTTCTGCTGCTAGGGGAAACCCGGAGCGCGGCGCTGACCCTCGAAGACCGTCTTTATTTTACTGTGCCAGGCTAAAGTCTGTACAGGTTGTCAGGGACACGATCCCGGCGTGAACACAACTAACTGACGGATCCGCTCCTGACAGTGGCACGCACCGCGCTGTGGCGCGTGCCACTGTCTTTGTTTGAAGTTAAAAGTCGAATCAGAGCGCCGTCGGCGTTGTCCCGGGATTTTCTCCCACGGACCGCCCGTCCGGCACCGCTCCGGGACGCACGCCGGCGAAGCACCATCAAGCTGCTGTACGGCCCCGGCATCGCCTTCCCAGGCTTAGCTAGACTGAGAGATATTGTGCACATGGTCAGTCTCTACAATATATACACTGACACTGAACCTCCCAGAGCTCGTCCCGGTCCGTCACGGCCATCCTCGGCCTCCGGAGGTCCCCCGGCCGCGGCGCGGTGGGTGCGGCGGCGTCACAAATCCGACCACAGAGCACCGGGACGCGGTCGGGCGATCTGAGGCCCAGTGAGGCGTATGCATTGCCCATCCAGGGCTATCACCTGGACCTATCAACAGGCGCCTGCGGCGCCGTGGTCAGGAGCTGCTGTTCACAGCTGCACAGACTCTGGTACGGCACAGTACGGCTGAGAACTCGGCCCTTGGCTCGGTTGCATCGCTGCTCCAACCTCTCACAGGAGCAGCTGTGAAGCGGGCACGCTCCCTCCGCCACCTCTGTCGCGGGGGGCGGGCAAGGGACTTGCGACTCGAGCAGGAATCCTACTCAAGTATGGCGCGGATTGCATCGGCCAGCGCGAGCGCCCAGAGCGTCCCGCCCTCATCGCACCCCGGGCATTTTCGCGCCTGGCACACCTGGCGTGCGCCGCCCGCGACATTCATCGACACGGCCGGTGCGGTCGCCATCGGGCTCGGCGCGGTCGCCATCGCGGGCGCCTCGCACGCCGCGTCTTCGCGGCCGCTCGCACTGGTGACGCTCGCGGCGTGCTGCGTCACGCTTGCGCCCTTCCTTTTGGTCGCCTGCCTGGCCGTCGGCTGCGGCCTCCTCCTCACTCTTCCCGTGCTCTGCACCTCTCTCTGCGTCCACGTCCTCTGTCTCCACCTGCCCTCCCTCCTCCGGAGCGGCGCCGCCAGCCTCGAGGCGGCGGGGGCGTGGGCGTGGGCGTGGGCGGCGGCGAGGCCCGGCGCCGCTATCGCGCTTGCCGGAGGCGTGCTGCTCACCTCGCCCCTGCTGCTCTTCCTGCTGGCAGTAAGCAGTGGGCTCTGCCTCCTCTTCCTGCCCTGCGCCCTCCCCCTCGCGGCGCTAACCGTGTCGCTGCGGCGGGGTGGGGGGTGGGCGCACAGCGGCGCCGACGCCGGCGACCCTTTCGCCGCAAGCGCGGCAGCCGGGGCGCCCTCTTTCCGCAGCGGCTACAACGCCGACGGCGGCTCGTCCCTCGGCACCGATCACCCCTCGCCGCTCCCCGTGCCTCCGCTGCGGCAGCCCCCGCCCGCGTCGGACACGTCGGGCGAGCCCGCCGAGCCCGACGGAGAGGAGAGGGAGTGGAGGGGGAGGGGGAGGCCGCCGAGGAAGCGCCCGGCGGCGAGGGCGGGTGCCTTTGACGAAATGCGGCACCGACGGGAGAGGTGGGGCTGTCCGGCAGGCATTGGGGAGGGGGCGGGAGCACGAGGGAGCAGGGCAGAGACCGCCTTGTGCTAATATATTCGTTACAAGCACCTTTCTGAGCTGCAAAACCGACCCTAGGATTTTAGTCTCGGGGCTAGAACGGAACTGATCGTGAAAACTCCCGCTGCGGCAATTTGCTTTTTTGGGACGCTTTGCTCTTTGGTGTCACTGGCATGGCGCTTGACCGTTGACGGACCCCAGGGAGTCGGCCGGCGCGAAGCGACGACCGCCGAGCTTTAGGTCGCCGACATCCAGCCGGAGCTGCGAGTCCACACGGAGGCGTCTAGGGCGAATTCACTGGGACAGTGATTTCGCAGAGACTACCTCATTTGCTGCTCCCCCCATGAAGGGGGGTTTGTGTGGGAAGCCAAGGGAGGTTAATGGCTTCCCACATTTGTGATGGGTCGAAATCGGCCCGCCGATTGATGGTCGAATCGGTGTAACGAATCGAGAGAGAGAGACGCGAGGGCCCAAGAGGCCCGTGGGCTCGCCTGCAGAGCGTCTCTCTCTTGCCATTCTGCTTGTCTGTTTTGTGGCCTCTTCTCTCGTCTGTCGGTGTTTTGTTGGGGTTGGAAGGGGTTGGCACGGGGGTGGAAGGCCACCTCCAGAAGCAACAGCAACGTGTTCGAGCGTCAACCATATTCGTCGTCGGGAAGTGGTTCCGATACGTGATTCTGGTAGGCTGGAACACGCTGACGGTAAAGAGGCCGCAACGCATGGGCTTAGCGGATCTCTCAAGGAGATCGCTACAGCACGGAGCAGCGTCAAGGGAGCTGGCAGAGGTTGGAGCGACTGCGATGTGGAGGCAGAGCCAATACTTGCTCAAGTAAGTCTTGACGCTGCGGACGACAGGATTTGCTGGGGCGGCATCACGCCGCCTGGCATGTCTCGGCGCGGCGCCGAGGCACAGAGCCGCTGCGATGCAGCGGCGGCAAGGCACGGCGGCGAAAGCACCATCGCCGGGCAGTCTCGGGGTGGCGTGGAGGGCCACTCGAGCTCTGCCGGCGGGGCGGTCGCCACGCACGGGCACGCGACGCGAGGAGGCGTCGCCGAGGGCGTCGACGAGGCGCTCGACGAGGCGCGGCCGCGGGCCGGGTCCTCTCGGAGCCGCAGAGGCGCCGCTGCAGGCGGCGGCGGCGAGAGCGAGGTCAGCAGGCAGAGCGGCTGTGGCGGTGAGGGCCATGCGGGCTCTGCTGCCGGCTCGCTCGCCTCTCTCGAGGACGCGACGGCCGGGACAGCCGTCGCTGCAGCCGGCGGCACCGCGCCGCCTGACGAGCCGCGTCCGTGGACAGCGGCGAGCACCCGCTGCTGGGCGAGAGCAGCGGCGCAAGTTGGCGTCGATGGCGCCGTCGCCGCAAAGCGTGATCGAGATCGCTTTGGCGGAGGCGCGAGCGACGCGGTGCACGACGAGGGGGCGGGCCTCGTCTCGGTGGGCGGCGGCGGGCCGCCTGGCATGTCTCGGCTCGGCGCCGAGGCACAGAGCCGCTGCGAGGCAGCGGCGGCAACGCGCGGCGGCGGAGGCACCATCGCCGGGCAGTCTCGGGGTGGCGTGGAGGGCCACTCGAGCTCTGCCGGCGGTGCGGTCGCCACGCACGGGCACGCGACGCGAGGAGGCGTCGCCGAGGGCGTCGACGAGGCGCTCGACGAGGCGCGGCCGCGGGCCGGGTCCTCTCGGAGCCGCGGAGGCGCCGCTGCAGGCGGCGGCGGCGAGAGCGAAGTCAGCAGGCAGAGCGGCTGTGGCGGTGAGGGCCATGCGGGCTCTGCTGCCGGCTCGCTCGCCTCTCTCGAGGACGCGACGGCCGGGACAGCCGTCGCTGCAGCCGGCGGCACCGCGCCGCCTGACGAGCCGCGTCCGTGGACAGCGGCGAGCACCCGCTGCTGGGCGAGAGCAGCGGCGCAAGTTGGCGTCGATGGCGCCGTCGCCGCAAAGCGTGATCGAGATCGCTTTGGCGGAGGCGCGAGCGACGCGGTGCACGACGAGGGGGCGGGCCTCGTCTCGGTGGGCGGCGGCGGGCCGCCTGGCATGTCTCGGCTCGGCGCCGAGGCACAGAGCCGCTGCGAGGCAGCGGCGGCAACGCGCGGCGACGAAAGCACCATCGCCGGGCAGTCTCGGGGTGGCGTGGAGGGCCACTCGAGCTCTGCCGGCGGTGCGGCCGCCACGCACGGGCACGCGACGCGAGGAGGCGTCGCCGAGGGCGTCGACGAGGCGCTCGACGAGGCGCAGCCGCGGGCCGGGTCCTCTCGGAGCCGCGGAGGCGCCGCTGCAGGCGGCGGCGGCGAGAGCGAGGTCAGCAGGCAGAGCGGCTGTGGCGGTGAGGGCCATGCGGGCTCTGCTGCCGGCTCGCTCGCCTCTCTCGAGGACGCGACGGCCGGGACAGCCGTCGCTGCAGCCAGCGGCACCGCGCCGCCTGACAAGCCGCGTCCGTGGACAGCGGCGAGCACCCGCTGCTGGGCGAGGGCAGCGGCTCAAGTCGGCGTCGATGGCGCCGTCGCCGCAAGGCGTGATCGAGATCGCTTTGGCGGAGGCGCGAGCGACGCGGTGCACGACGAGGGGGCGGGCCTCGTCTCGGTGGGCGGCGGCGGGCCGCCTGGCATGTCTCGGCTCGGCGCCGAGGCACAGAGCCGCTGCGAGGTAGCGGCGGCAACGCGCGGCGGCGGAGGCACCATCGCCGGGCAGTCTCGGGGTGGCGTGGAGGGCCACTCGAGCTCTGCCGGCGGTGCGGCCGCCACGCATGGGCACGCGACGCGAGGAGGCGTCGCCGAGGGCGTCGACGAGGCGCTCGACGAGGCGCGGCCGCGGGCCGGGTCCTCTCGGAGCCGCGGAGGCGCCGCTGCAGGCGGCGGCGGCGAGAGCGAGGTCAGCAGGCAGAGCGGCTGTGGCGGTGAGGGCCATGCGGGCTCTGCTGCCGGCTCGCTCGCCTCTCTCGAGGACGCGACGGCCGGGGCAGCCGTCGCTGCAGCCGGCGGAACCGCGCCGCCTGACGAGCCGCGTCCGTGGACAGCGGCGAGCAACCGCTGCTGGGCGAGAGCAGCGGCGCAAGTCGGGGGCCATGCGGGCTCTGCTGCCGGCTCGCTCGCCTCTCTCGAGGACGCGACGGCCGGGACAGCCGTCGCTGCAGCCGGCGGCACCGCGCCGCCTGACGAGCCGCGTCCGTGGACAGCGGCGAGCACCCGCTGCTGGGCGAGAGCAGCGGCTCAAGTCGGCGTCGATGGCGCCGTCGCCGCAAAGCGTGATCGAGATCGCTTTGGCGGAGGCGCGAGCGACGCGGTGCACGACGAGGGGACGGGCCTCGTCTTGGTGGGCGGCGGCGGGCCGCCTGGCATGTCTCGGCTCGGCGCCGAGGCACAGAGCCGCTGCGAGGCAGCGACGGCAAGGCGCGGCGACGAAAGCACCATCGCCGGGCAGTCTCGGGGTGGCGTGGAGGGCCACTCGAGCTCTGCCGGCGGTGCGGCCGCCACGCACGGGCACGCGACGCGAGGAGGCGTCGCCGAGGGCGTCGACGAGGCGCTCGACGAGGCGCGGCCGCGGGCCGGGTCCTCTCGGAGCCGCGGAGGCGCCGCTGCAGGCGGCGGCGGCGAGAGCGAGGTCAGCAGGCAGAGCGGCTGTGGCGGTGAGGGCCATACGGGCTCTGCTGCCGGCTCGCTCGCCTCTCTCGAGGACGCGACGGCCGGGACAGCCGTCGCTGCAGCCAGCGGCACCGCGCCGCCTGACGAGCCGCGTCCGTGGACAGCGGCGAGCACCCGCTGCTGGGCGAGAGCAGCGGCTCAAGTCGGCGTCGATGGCGCCGTCGCCGCAAAGCGTGATCGAGATCGCTTTGGCGGAGGCGCGAGCGACGCGGTGCACGACGAGGGGGCGAGCCTCGTCTCGGTGGGCGGCGGCGGGCCGCCTGGCATGTCTCGGCTCGGCGCCGAGGCACAGAGCCGCTGCGAGGCAGCGACGGCAAGGCGCGGCGACGAAAGCACCATCGCCGGGCAGTCTCGGGGTGGCGTGGAGGGCCACTCGAGCTCTGCCGGCGGTGCGGCCGCCACGCACGGGCACGCGACGCGAGGAGGCGTCGCCGAGGGCGTCGACGAGGCGCTCGACGAGGCGCGGCCGCGGGCCGGGTCCTCTCGGAGCCGCGGAGGCGCCGCTGCAGGCGGCGGCGGCGAGAGCGAGGTCAGCAGGCAGAGCGGCTGTGGCGGTGAGGGCCATGCGGGCTCTGCTGCCGGCTCGCTCGCCTCTCTCGAGGACGCGACGGCCGGGACAGCCGTCGCTGCAGCCAGCGGCACCGCGCCGCCTGACAAGCCGCGCCTGTGGACAGCGGCGAGCACCCGCTGCTGGGCGAGGGCAGCGGCTCAAGTCGGCGTCGATGGCGGCGTCGCCGCAAAGCGTGATCGAGATCGCTTTGGCGGAGGCGCGAGCGACGCGGTGCACGACGAGGGGGCGGGCCTCGTCTCGGTGGGCGGCGGCGGGCCGCCTGGCATGTCTCGGCTCGGCGCCGAGGCACAGAGCCGCTGCGAGGCAGCGGCGGCAACGCGCGGCGGCGGAGGCACCATCGCCGGGCAGTCTCGGGGTGGCGTGGAGGGCCACTCGAGCTCTGCCGGCGGTGCGGCCGCCACGCATGGGCACGCGACGCGAGGAGGCGTCGCCGAGGGCGTCGACGAGGCGCTCGACGAGGCGCGGCCGCGGGCCGGGTCCTCTCGGAGCCGCGGAGGCGCCGCTGCAGGCGGCGGCGGCGAGAGCGAGGTCAGCAGGCAGAGCGGCTGTGGCGGTGAGGGCCATGCGGGCTCTGCTGCCGGCTCGCTCGCCTCTCTCGAGGACGCGACGGCCGGGACAGCCGTCGCTGCAGCCGGCGGCACCGCGCCGCCTGACGAGCCGCGTCCGTGGACAGCGGCGAGCACCCGCTGCTGGGCGAGGGCAGCGGCGCAAGTTGGCGTCGATGGCGCCGTCGCCGCAAAGCGTGATCGAGATCGCTTTGGCGGAGGCGCGAGCGACGCGGTGCACGACGAGAGGGCGGGCCTCGTCTCGGTGGGCGGCGGCGGGCCGCCTGGCATGTCTCGGCTCGGCGCCGAGGCACAGAGCCGCTGCGAGGCAGCGGCGGCAACGCGCGGCGGCGGAGGCACCATCGCCGGGCAGTCTCGGGGTGGCGTGGAGGGCCACTCGAGCTCTGCCGGCGGTGCGGTCGCCACGCACGGGCACGCGACGCGAGGAGGCGTCGCCGAGGGCGTCGACGAGGCGCTCGACGAGGCGCGGCCGCGGGCCGGGTCCTCTCGGAGCCGCGGAGGCGCCGCTGCAGGCGGCGGCGGCGAGAGCGAGGTCAGCAGGCAGAGCGGCTGTGGCGAGGGCCATGCGGGCTCTGCTGCCGGCTCGCTCGCCTCTCTCGAGGACGCGACGGCCGGGACAGCCGTCGCTGCAGCCGGCGGCACCGCGCCGCCTGACGAGCCGCGTCCGTGGACAGCGGCGAGCACCCGCTGCTGGGCGAGGGCAGCGGCGCAAGTCGGCGTCGATGGCGCCGTCGCCGCAAAGCGTGACCGAGATCGCTTTGGCGGAGGCGCGAGCGACGCGGTGCACGACGAGAGGGCGGGCCTCGTCTCGGTGGGCGGCGGCGGGCCGCCTGGCATGTCTCGGCTCGGCGCCGAGGCACAGAGCCGCTGCGAGGCAGCGGCGGCAACGCGCGGCGACGAAAGCACCATCGCCGGGCAGTCTCGGGGTGGCGTGGAGGGCCACTCGAGCTCTGCCGGCGGTGCGGTCGCCACGCACGGGCACGCGACGCGAGGAGGCGTCGCCGAGGGCGTCGACGAGGCGCTCGACGAGGCGCGGCCGCGGGCCGGGTCCTCTCGGAGCCGCGGAGGCGCCGCTGCAGGCGGCGGCGGCGAGAGCGAGGTCGGCAGGCAGAGCGGCTGTGGCGGTGAGGGCCATACGGGCTCTGCTGCCGGCTCGCTCGCCTCTCTCGAGGATGCGACGGCCGGGACAGCCGTCGCTGCAGCCGGCGGCACCGCGCCGCCTGACGAGCCGCGTCCGTGGACAGCGGCGAGCACCCGCTGCTGGGCGAGAGCAGCGGCTCAAGTCGGCGTCGATGGCGCCGTCGCCGCAAAGCGTGATCGAGATCGCTTTGGCGGAGGCGCGAGCGACGCGGTGCACGACGAGGGGGCGGGCCTCGTCTCGGTGGCCGGCGGCAGGCCGCCTGGCATGTCTCGGCTCGGCGCCGAGGCACAGAGCCGCTGCGAGGCAGCGGCGGCAACGCGCGGCGGCGGAGGCACCATCGCCGGGCAGTCTCGGGGTGGCGTGGAGGGCCACTCGAGCTCTGCCGGCGGTGCGGTCGCCACGCACGGGCACGCGACGCGAGGAGGCGTCGCCGAGGGCGTCGACGAGGCGCTCGACGAGGCGCGGCCGCGGGCCGGGTCCTCTCGGAGCCGCGGAGGCGCCGCTGCAGGCGGCGGCGGCGAGAGCGAGGTCAGCAGGCAGAGCGGCTGTGGCGGTGAGGGCCATGCGGGCTCTGCTGCCGGCTCGCTCGCCTCTCTCGAGGACGCGACGGCCGGGACAGCCGTCGCTGCAGCCGGCGGCACCGCGCCGCCTGACGAGCCGCGTCCGTGGACAGCGGCGAGCACCCGCTGCTGGGCGAGAGCAGCGGCTCAAGTCGGCGTCGATGGCGCCGTCGCCGCAAAGCGTGATCGAGATCGCTTTGGCGGAGGCGCGAGCGACGCGGTGCACGACGAGGGGGCGGGCCTCGTCTCGGTGGGCGGCGGCGGGCCGCCTGGCATGTCTCGGCTCGGCGCCGAGGCACAGAGCCGCTGCGAGGCAGCGGCGGCAACGCGCGGCGACGAAAGCACCATCGCCGGGCAGTCTCGGGGTGGCGTGGAGGGCCACTCGAGCTCTGCCGGCGGGGCGGCCGCCGCTCACGGGCACGCGACGCGAGGAGGCGTCGCCGAGGGCGTCGCCGAGGCGCTAGGCGAGGCGCGGCCGCGGACCGGGTCCTCTCGGAGCCGCGGAGGCGCCGCTGCAGGCGGCGGCGGCGAGAGCGAGGTCAGCAGGCAGAGCGGCTGTGGCGGTGAGGGCCATGCGGGCTCTGCTGCCGGCTCGCTCGCCTCTCTCGAGGATGCGACGGCCGGGACAGCCGTCGCTGCAGCCGGCGGCACCGCGCCGCCTGACGAGCCGCGTCCGTGGACAGCGGCGAGCACCCGCTGCTGGGCGAGAGCAGCGGCGCAAGTTGGCGTCGATGGCGCCGTCGCCGCAAAGCGTGATCGAGATCGCTTTGGCGGAGGCGCGAGCGACGCGGTGCACGACGAGGGGACGGGCCTCGTCTCGGTGGGCGGCGGCGGGCCGCCTGGCATGTCTCGGCTCGGCGCCGAGGCACAGAGCCGCTGCGAGGCAGCGGCGGCAACGCGCGGCGGCGGAGGCACCATCGCCGGGCAGTCTCGGGGTGGCGTGGAGGGCCACTCGAGCTCTGCCGGCGGGGCGGCCGCCGCTCACGGGCACGCGACGCGAGGAGGCGTCGCCGAGGGCGTCGACGAGGCGCTCGACGAGGCGCGGCCGCGGGCCGGGTCCTCTCGGAGCCGCGGAGGCGCCGCTGCAGGCGGCGGCGGCGAGAGCGAGGTCAGCAGGCAGAGCGGCTGTGGCGGTGAGGGCCATACGGGCTCTGCTGCCGGCTCGCTCGCCTCTCTCGAGGACGCGACGGCCGGGACAGCCGCAGCCGGCGGCACCGCGCCGCCTGACGAGCCGCGTCCGTGGACAGCGGCGAGCACCCGCTGCTGGGCGCGGTCAGCGGCATGGATGAGGCGACAGCCCTATCGTCGGGCAGTTCCTGGATGGGGGTCAACCGCACTGGAGCTTGGCCGGTGGCGCAGTCGCAGTGCAAGGACCTACGATGGTGATGGTCGCGGCCGTAGAACACTTCGCGCTTCTACTGAGCTATTGGAGGGGCACTCGACACAAGGGTGGGCCCTCGCCTCGAGGTGGAGGTCGCGGCCGATTCACGCGCGAGACGGTGGATCGACCTCGACAGGATTGGCGATGGGGTTGTGCTGTCTTCCTCCTCCTCCGCCGTGTGCCGGGGAGTCGATCAGGCAGTTCACTTTGGGGGCTACGGGTATCCCCCCTGGCTATACTTTGAGATTAGGCATCAAAAGTGGTTCACAGTGGAGGCGGTCGCCGTCCTACAGGGAGTCGGCCGGCGCGAAGCGACGACCGCCGAGCTTTAGGTCGCCGACATCCAGCCGGAGCTGCGAGTCCACACACGGAGGCGTCTAGGGCGAATTCACTGGGACAGTGATTTCGCAGAGACTACCTCATTTGCTGCTCCCCCCATGAAGGGGGGTTTGTGTGGGAAGCCAAGGGAGGTTAATGGCTTCCCACATTTGTGATGGGTCGAAATCGGCCCGCCGCATTGATGGTCGAATCGGTGTAACGAATCGAGAGAGAGAGACGCGAGGGCCCAAGAGGCCCGTGGGCTCGCCTGCAGAGCGTCTCTCTCTTGCCATTCTGCTTGTCTGTTTTGTGGCCTCTTCTCTCGTCTGTCGGTGTTTGTCCCACCCTGAGCATTGTGCTCTTCCCGCCCTGGGTTGTGCTGTCTTCCTCCTCCTCCGCCGTGTGCCGGGGAGTCGATCAGGCAGTTCACTTTGGGGGCTACGGGTATCCCCCCTGGCTATACTTTGAGATTAGGCATCAAAAGTGGTTCACAGTGGAGGCGGTCGCCGTCCTATTGAGCCTTTGACGTCCCTGCTGAAAGTTACACACGCAACAGGCACGTGCACGGAGCACTCGCCTTTTTTTCGCTCCAGTCCTGCGGATCTTCATAGACATGTTGACCGGAGGGCTACTTGTACGTCCTACGAAGCCTTCACACTCCAAGGGGCTGACCTGTGCACGGAGGCGCCTCTTTTTGCTCCCCGAGACCCTCCGCTCAAAGGCCGTCGCGCCGATAGCTATGCTCTTAGTAGACGACTGTGGATCTGTTCACATGTTTGTCATGTGTAGAATTCGGCGTCGCCGATTTTCATTTGTCCGCGGCGTCTTTTAGCCGTCGGAGTTTTGAGTCTTGTGTTTGTTTGTACAAAATGAACTCGGGGGCACAGGACGCGGTACAAACGGGGTACACCAAAAGGCACGGGCTGCCTGCACGGCGTGTTGCAGTGAGTGAGTGGCGGTCCGCGGTTTCTCTTGCTGCGCCAACGGCAACGTATTTTTTGGGATGTCAGGGATGCTTCGAAGGGATGCTGCGTAGTCCTTCCTGGTGGAGGCGCGCGATCCCGTGACTCTCCTTTTACGCGCCAATGTACCCTCGGTGCATGGAGTGAAGGGGGGACCAAAATTGTCTGCCGGCTTTTTCCCGCGCTGGCCGCGACCACTTTTGTGGCGGCGGCGGCCAAAGTCGTCGTCCGGTATGCCTCAGCCGACAAATCAGACGGCAAGGCCGGAGGAGGGGGCCGGCCACGATCTGAGGCTCGCCTCGTACGGCCTCAACGATCAGCTGGTCGCCAACTACGCGACGCTCGGCATCACGGCGCTGCACGCGTGGCAGGCCGAGGCGCTCGCGCTGGATGGCGTGCTGGAGGGCGGCCGTGCCCTGGTGTACGTGGCGCCCACGTCGGGCGGGAAGAGCCTCGTCGCGGAGGTGCTGCTGCTGCGGCGGCTCCTCGCCGGAGGCGCGCAGGCAAAGGCGCTCTTCCTGGTGCCGTACAAGGCTGACGTGGCCCAGAAGGGGGTGCGCCTCCGGAAGTTGCTGCGTGGCACCCACATGCGTGTCGCCGACTACGCCGGCCCACTCGGCGCGTATCCCGTGCCGCCGCGAGCCAATCTGCTCGTGGCGACGCTCGAGAAGGGCGCGGGCGTCGTGCAGAGCCTCGCCGAGCAGGGGCGGCTGCACGAGATCGTCGCCGTCGTGGCCGACGAGATCCACCTCGTCGGAGACACGTCGCGGGGAGCGAGCCTGGAGCGGCTGCTGGCGAAGATGCGGCTGCTGGCCGTCGCGGCGGCATCGCCGCGCGCGACGCAGGCCGACGCTTCCGCGGAGGCCGCCGCAGCGTCGGCGGGAGCAGCGGCGCAGAGGCGGCCGCTGCAGCTGATCGGGATGAGTGCGACGCTGCCGAACCTCGACGACCTCGCTCGCTGGCTGGACGCCGCAACCTACGTCTCTAGCGAGCGGCCCACCCCTCTCCGCCAGCTGCTCGTCCGGCGCGACGGCTCGCTGCTCGAGGCTGACGGCTCGGCGGCGACCGCGGCGCCACCGCCAGGCACCGTGGTTGGAGATGGAGGGCAGCTCAGGGTCGACGTCACCGGGAGCGGCGCGGTCGACCCGCTCGCGCTCGCTGCGGCACTGTGCGCGGGGGCGGGCGGCGGGGTCCTCGTCTTTTGCCCGACCAAGTCCGACTGCCTCTCTGTCGCGCGGGACCTGCGCGAGAGGCTGTGCGGCGGCGGAGACGGCGGCGGCGGCGGCGGCGGCGGCAGCCTGGCGGGATTGGGCGGGGAGGGCCGGGCGATGCCGGATCTTGACCTCGAGATCCACAAGTGCTGCCCCGACGGCATCCGGACTCCGAGGCTGGAGGCGCTGCTGCGGGACGGGTTTGCCGTCCACAACACGAGCCTGAGCGAGGGCGAGAGACAGCTGGTCGAGACGGCTTTCGGCGCCGGCCTGGTCCGCGTGCTCTGCGCCACATCGTCCCTCGCGGCCGGGGTCAACTTGCCGGTGCGGCGCGTCCTCTTCTGGAGCCTCAAGAAGGGCGTGTCCTCGATGACCGCCACCGACTTTCGCCAGATGGCTGGCCGCGCGGGCCGCACCGGAATGTGCGACGCGGGCGATGCGTTCGTGCTCACCGGCGGCGGAGCCCAGGGCGGCGTGCAGCCGTCGGTCGATGCGGCGGTGCAGCTGCTGGCCGAGCCCATCCCTCCCGTGACTTCACGGCTCCTCTCTCGCTCCGCCGCCGCACCCGCCGCACCCGCACTTGCTGCACCCGCACCCGCACCCGCACCCGATGCCGCCGCCTCCGCCGCCGCCTCCGCCGCCGCCTCCGCCGCCGCACTCGCCGCGGCCTCCGCCGCCGCTGCTGCTGGTGTTGGCGCCGGTGCCGATGTCAGCGCCGCCGTCAGCGCCGCCGTCAGTGTCGGCGCCAGCGGCGGCGCCGCTTCTTCCACGTCACCAGCCATCGCTCCCGAGAGTGCTCACGCCGCTTCACCACCCGCACCGCCACCGCCGCCACCACCCGCTCCCGCGACCGCTTTGTCCACCTCCGCCGCCCGCTCGGCGGCGGAGGGAAGTGGCGGCGGCAGCGAGGGCGATTGGGGCGGCAACGAGGTGCAACGGCTGCTGCTCGAGGCGATGGTGGCGCGGCAGGTCATCGATCGGACCGGGGTGGAGGCGTTGGTGTGGGCGACCCTGCTCTGGCAGCAGGCGGCCGACAAGCCGGCGCGCGTGCAGATCAAGCAGGCCTTCGAGCGAGCGCTCGAAGCGCTCCGTGCTGCCGGGCTGGTGCGGTCCTACCCGTACAACGCGGCGGACATCGCCGCCGGCGGCGGCAAGCTCGTCGAGTGGGAGGCGCTGCCGTTCGGGGGCGCTGCCGCGGCTGCAATGGCGAGCGCGGACCGCCTGGAGGAGTCCAAGAAGATGCTCGAGGAGCTGGAGGAGGTGCGCTCCAACGGGCTCTACCTCGGGCACGAAGACTGGCACCTCCTCTGGCTGTGCCTTCCCGCGAGCATATTCGAGCCCGCATCGAGCTCGAGCCCGCCCAGGCTCGACTTCCCCGTGCGGTGGAGGCGGCTGGCCGAGCTGGTCGACACGAGCAAAGCAGGCGACGCGCGCCGTCTGTCCGCCCTCGCCGACCGGCTGGGCCTGAGTCGGCAGCTCCTCGCGGAGACCGTCGCGGCGGGGGAAGAGGCGGTCCTGCCCTACCGAACCCAGCGCAAGGAGGCGGTGCGGTGGGCGCGCCTCTGGTACACGGTCCTGCTCCAGATGCACCTCGCCGAGGAGGCGCCCGAGCGCATCTTTTCGACCAACAAGGAGCCGCTCGACGTGGACAGCCTCGCCAAGCTGCGAGATGAGGCGGCAAGTCGTGCGGGTGGCCTCGAGCGCTTCTGCGACCGCATGGCTGGCGACGACCGCCGCGACGGTCGTGGCGGCCACCGCGACGGTTCGTGGTGGATGCTGCGCGAGCTCGTCAAGCCTCTGCGAGACAGGCTGAAGGCCAACGTCCGGCAGGAGCTGGTGCCGCTGTACGAGCCGCGGCTCAAGGCCATGACGCCGCACCTCGCGGGGGCGCTCTTCAGCGCGGGATACCGACAGGCACGCTCCCCGCTAAAAAGTCGCAAAGCCGGCCACCGGACCGAAACCAGAGCTGAATCGGTGCCCGGTTTACCCTCCTCTCAGGTGGATGACTTGCTCGCCGCCAAGCCAAGCACGCTGAGTGGGCAGCTGGCCCAGCACATGCGGGGCGCGACCGGGCGCGGTGCCTACTTTCGCGCCATCGCGCGTACCCTGATCGAAGAGGCGCGCGCCCACTTGCGCGGTTTTGGTGCACCCCCCACCCCCACCCCCCACCCCGCCACCTCTATCTCTGCCCGCAGGCGCGCGAGGTCCTGGCCTTGCAGCACGAGCTCGACAGCGGCGAGGCGGCGGAAGCAGACGGCGGCGCGCCTCTTGAGGGACGCCGTGGGAGCCGCGGCGGGCGGCGAGGCGGCAGGGGTGGTAGGGGGGGCAGGGGCAGCAAGGGCGGCAGGGGCGCGAGCCGAGGAGTCGGCAGCAAGCGGCGGCGATCTGGAGCGAGCGTGAGCGCGGACCCGCGTATGGGCGCTGCCCTTGGGCCGAGTGGGAGCGCTGCTTTCGGCGGCCCGGCAGTGCCGCCAGAGGGTGGGGCGGTCGAAGGGGCGGTCGCGGCGTCGGGCCGACTTGGGCCGGCGGCAAAGCGGCCGTGGGGTGGCGACGACGCGGCTCGGACCGCTGCGTCTCGGCAGCGGCTTGGGCCGCTTCAGCCCGCGCAGGCGCAGCCTCACATGCCTCAAATGCCTCAGAGGCAGCAGATGCCGCCGCCGCCGCCGCGACCGGCGCAGACGCGACCCGGCGCAGCCTCTGCTGCCGCGGCCGTCGCTCCAAGTTCCAATGCCCTCGCTGGCGCTCCGGCTCAGCCCATCTCGGCGTTGCAGCGGGTTGTTGTGGCGACCAGCGGCGAGGCCCTGCATCTGGCGCCGGGCGGTGGCATTGGCCACGTCGCCCTCGACACCTTTCGTCAGCTGCTTCTCGGCGCGAGCCGCTTCTCGATGTCGCTCGACGTGCAGGCCGGCAGCGGCGCCAAGCGTGCTTCTCACCGGCCGCCCTACCTCGGCGTCTCGCTCCGGGGGGCCGCCTTCTGCTGCGAGCCGCCCACGGCCTACTACCTCCCCCTCTGCGGCAACGCTGGGCCCGGCGGCGGCGGCGGCGGCGGCGACAGCGCAGCGAGTGGCGTCAACGAGGCTGCGCTGTGTGGGACGCAGCCGGCCGACGGGGAGAGGCTCGAGCCGGCGTGGGAGGCGCTGCGCCTTGTGCTTGGCGGGCGGGCGGAGAAGGTGCTGTACGACGCGCAGCGACAACTCGCGCTATTAGCCGTGCGCGGCATCGCCCCGCGCGGGCTGCTGCTCGACCCTCACGTGGGCGCGTGGATGCTCTCGCCGGGCGATGAGGAGCGGCTGAGAGACTTGCACGACATGGCCCGCGGCTTCGCCCCGCACCTGGTCGGGCCGCGCCACGCCCCCGCCCCCGATGGCTGCTGTCGCTGCTGTGAGGATGCGCTGCTCGCGCTGGGCGTGATGCTGCATGTCGAGAGGCGGGTGCGCGACATGGGCAGTCGCTTCGACAGGGCCTACGCGCAGGAGATGCTGCTCCCACCCGTGCTGGCGAGGATGGAGGTGGGCGGGCTGCGCGTCGACGCCTCTTTGTTGCGGAGGCAGGCGGTGGACTGCGAGCAGGCCCTCCGCTCGCTCGAGCAGCACGGCACGCGCCAGACGGGCCGCGCGGCGCGACCGGTCAACTGGAAGTCACCAAAGGACGTCGGCGCGTTGCTCTTCCACGAGCTCCGCCTCGGCGAGGCGACGGGCGCGCGGCGGCTGCATACGGCGGGCGGCGCAGGCAAGGGGAGGAAGATGTGCGAGTTCCAGACGTCGAGCGCGGCGCTCGAGCTGCTGCGGTCCGAGCACCCGCTCCCGGCCATGATCATCGCCCACCGCAAGCTGACAGCCACGGTCGCCCTTTTGTGGGAGCTACTCGGCAAGTCGGAGCGCGACCGCCACCGTGCGCCCGAGCCGCAGCTCGCCGAGGCGGGCGGCAGTGAGGGCGCCGCCTCCGCCACACAGGCCGCCAGAGCGAGGGCGGCGGGCGCGCCGGAGGCGGGGCGAGAGGACGAGGCGGAGGAGGCCGAGGAGGAGCAAGCGACGGAGCTGGCGGGTGGGGTGCTGCCGGACGAGGCTCTGGCCTCCGAGGCGCCGGAGGTTGAATGCGCCCCCCCGGCGGCTGTGTCGCCCGCAGCGAGGGCGCTGCACTGCTTTCTGAACGCCCACGACAAGGCGAAGACGGGCCGCATCACGACGGGGACGCCCAACCTACAGGGATTGCCGCACGATTTTGCGCTGCAGCGCGCCGCCTCGTACATCACGCCCCTCCGCGGCTCGCTGCACGCCGAGCATCGCTCTGCGCTCGCCCCCTTCACGCTGCCTGGGGGCACGCTCCTCTGCCTCGCCTTGCCCGGCGCGGACCTCTCCGACCGCGCGTCGTTCGTCGAGGCGCGCCTCGCCGAGGTCTGGCCCCCGCGCGACGCCCACGGCTCTCCCGCGGCCGACGAGGCGCTGCCGCTGCGCGCCCAGCCCGTCGGCGAGCGGGCGATTGCGCGCTGCGGCGGCGCGGTGCAGCAGTGGCCTTCGGATCGCGCCTGGCGGGTGGTGACCGCGCCTTGCGTGCCGGGCTGGCCGCGGCTGCAGCCGCCGGAGGGCGCGGTGGTGCTGCGCGGCGGCGACGAGGTGACCCTCTCCGTCCGGTCCGCCTTTGTCGCGCGGCGGGGCTGCGTGCTCGTCTCGGCCGACTACTGCCAGGTCGAGATGCGGCTGATGGCGCACTTCGCCGACGACCCGTCCCTGCTCGCCGCGCTCAACGGCGACACCGACATCTTCCGCGGCATCGCCGCTTGCGTCTTCAAGAAGGCCGTGGCTGACGTGACGGACGACGAGCGCAACCGCGCCAAGCAGCTCTCGTATCAGATTCTGTACAAGGCGGGCCCGGCCCGCCTCGCCGCGGAGCTCGCCGTGCAGCCCGAGGAGGCCAGGGCGCTGATCCGCTCCTTCGATGACACCTTCCCCGGAGTGGCTGCCTACGAGCGCAACCTCGTGATTCACGCCCGCGCCAACGGCTACGTGCAGACGATCGGTGGCCGCCGCCGCTGGCTTCCGGCGCTCAAGTCGACCAAAGGCGAGGAGAGGCGGAAGGCCGAGAGGCAGTGCATTAACACGCTCTGCCAGGGCTCGGCGGCCGACCTCATCAAGCGGGCGATGGTGGCGATCGACGACCGGCTGCTGCGCATGTCGGGCGTGCCGACCGAGTCGTCGAGCGGCGCGTCGGCGCGCCTGGCCGAGGGCGTCGCCCCGCGCGGCCGGCTGCTGCTGCAGGTGCACGACGAGCTCGTCTTCGAGGTGGAGGAGGGCGGCGCGGCCGCGCTGCGCGACGCCGTGACCAAGGCGATGGTGCACGACGCGGCCATGCTCAAGGTGCCGCTGCGCATCGTCATCAAGCAGGGCCCCTCCCTTGGCCAGCTCGAGACGGAGTCTGACAATCTGACGCAGACGCAGTGGGCGGGGCACTGATGCATGCTGGAGCCACCACTGCAGCTCGCTCCTCTTGCCCGGGTCGAGCGCGCGTGGGGAGAGAGAGGAACTGGAGGGGAAGGGGGGAGGTACGTTTTTATCATGTCTGGCACTCTGGGTGCCCCTTGCAGGCACGCAGCTCGCAGGCAGGGTACCGTGTACGGCATATGTTCTGGTCGATGTTCTGGGGGGGGGTGCGTACTGCATATATTCTGTATGACGGTGTGCTAGGAAACAGGAAACTCTCAACACTTCCGTCAATGAGCGTGCTTAGGCGAATCCCGTGGGGTATACCTAAAAATTTTATAGCAAAGCTCCCACCAAAAGAAAAAGAATTCTTCGTCCATCGCTCCGATCCAGGGTTTGCTCGCGGTTGGCTCGTCTCGTCGCCTACCTCGATCAGCCGCTCGCGCCATGATTGCAGTAGCGTCCTGGTCGCTCGTTGGCGTGGCTGCGTTCGCGAGCACGGCGTCAGCTCCGAAGAGGGTGGGAGTGGTGATTGCCAACGGATTTGAGATGCTCGATGCGATCGGCCCCTTCGAGGTCTTCAAGGAGATCGAGAACACATACTTTGCTCACGTGAACCTGGCGTCCCAGACCTGGAGTGACACCGCCTTGCAGCCTGGGATCCAATGCTCCGCGGACGGCGGACCTCCGTTGCACGTTGAGGTGGAGATGGTCGCCGACTCGCTGACGCCCGTGACCTCCCTAAGCGGCGTGACCATTACACCGACGTATGATCTGAAGGAAGATCCGGAAGCAAAGCGCTACGATCTCCTCGTGTTCGGCGCGCTGAGCTCCTCCAAGTACGAAGGCGCGCGCACCGAGTACAAAGACGGGCACACCCAGACGACGAAGGATTATCTCAAGGCGCACAACCGGCAGGGAAAGGATGTGATGACTGTCTGCATCGGAGTGCAGGTGGTGGCGGAGCTCGGACTCCTGGACGGGAAAAATGCAACCACAAACTCGCTCTTCCTGGACGACTTTCGGAACGGCTTTCCAAACGTCCGTTGGCTCTCCGCCGACGCCAGTTCTAAGAACCGCGTGGTTCAATCGACAGAAGCCATCACCACATGTGCTGGCGTTTCGTCAGGCATTGACGGCGCACTCGCCCAGGCCAAGAAGTGGTGCGGCCGCGACGCCGCTGAGGCTTTGAAGCAGTGCCTCGAGTGGCCGGTCCCAGTGCGTTCGCTTTGAGGCCAGTGTGCCTCAAGTGGCCGCGTACCCTGTCCGTTTTCTGTCTTTCTTGAAAGCATCAAAGCAAGACACGATCTCGGATAGGAATTAGAAGTGCACCCCAGCGGCGCACAAACTTGAAAAAGAATTTAACAAAAACAACTCTCTCTCACAGCAGACAGGCTCGACACAGGTGCGGACTGGCGCGTGCTAGCACCATCACAGCAAAAGAAATAAAGAAAAGGAAACAGACAACCAAAAGAGGGAGGGGAGGACGGGAGGCAAGCTGGCGGGGTACTTCCAGCCTGCTGTGGGAACAGCTGAACGCTGCTCGCCAAGGCTCGCCCCCGGCAAGGGGGGACCCCGGGAGGCGTGGGAGTCCCTCGCACACGGTTTTTTTCGCGCACCTGCTGTCCGCCGCCTGCTTGGGGCGCCTGCGGCGCCCCTGGGCGCGCTGCGTGTTTTGGGGGGATAATAACACCGAAATACTGCCCGTTTTTCTCGCGCATTGCCGGCCCGGGCCGGGCATTGCGACGTGGACAACGAGCCCGGAGCGCGCGTCGTCTCGCTGGTCTCGCTGATCGCCTGCGGAGAATGATGGCCGCTGGCAGTGGCAGTAGCCTCTTCGACGACATCACCGCCCACTCGGGCGGGGGCGTGAAATTCGTGCAGGAGAATGCGGTGCTCGCTGCCGTCAACGAGACGCTCGCCTCTCAGCAGCTCGGGCCGTCACCGGTCGCCCGTCGCCCCTCATGCCGCCGCCCAGCTCGCACCGCACCCTGCACCGCAGCCAGCCGTCCGCCTGCCTTGCTCCAGGTTGCCTACATGGGCGTGCTCATGATGTCGCTCGAGGCGGCGCCAGCGCAGTCGCCCGCCGCCGGCGCCATCCTCACTCTGCTCGAGCGGACGCTGGCCGCGGTCCCCCCGGCGCTGCTCGCGTCCAAGGGCGCGCGGATGGGCCAGATCGTGGTGGGCGTCTCCAACGCCAATGTGGACACGCCCGCCGTCCTACGTCCGGCGCTGCTCTGCGTCCGGCGCCTCCTCCTCGCGCTGCCGCCCCGCGCGCCCGACGCGGCCAAGCTCTGGCGGTGGCTGCTCGCGTTCACGGCGCACTCGCACCCCAAGGTGCGCCAGCGCGGGCAGGCCGCGTGCGCTGAGGTGCTCGAGGAGGCTGCCGCCGCTGCCGAGGAGGAGGACGACGCGGCCGGCGGCGCGCACGCGCGGCGGTCCACTCTCTCGCGGGCCGCAGCTGCGTTTGCGAGCGAGCGGATGGCGGCGCCGTCGCTGCAAGAGGCGCGCGCGCCCCGCGCCGCGGCCCGCCGCTCCACCTCCTCTGGCAGGAGCCGCCTCGCCCCGAGCTGCTCTGCCCGCGCCCCATCGCCGTCCCTCTGCCGCAGGTCCAGCCGGTGCTGCACCTCCTGCACTTTCTGCACACCGCGGCGCGCCACCTCGCCGCCGCCGACACCGCCACGCTCGCGGCCTCCGTCCTCGCCCTCCCCAAGCTGGGCCACCCCTTGCTCTCGCGCTCCGCCGTCGCCCTTCTCAAGGCCGCAGCGGAGGGCGACGGCGACGGCCGCGCGTTGCCGCCGCCGGTCCTTGCCGCCGTCATCGATTCGCTGCTCCACACAGTGGCTTCGGCACCCGCGGCGGCTCAGTCCGGCAAGGCCGCGGCGGCCGCGGCGGCGCTGGAGGCGCCCGCCCTGTCCGCCGCTCTCGCCGCCGCCGTCTCGCTCGCGGAGGCCGAACTGGCGGCGGCGGTGCCGCGCCTCGCGCCGCTCGCCCTCGCCCTCGCTGAGGCGCTCTTGCGCGCTGAACTCTCGGCGCCAGCGGCGGGCGGAGCAAAGGGGCGCGGAGAGGGCAAGGGCGGCGGCAAGGGCGGCGGCAAGGGCGGCGGCAAGGGCGGCGGCAAGGGCGTTGGCGGCAGGGGCGGCGGCGGCAAGGGCGGCAAGGGCGGCGGCAGGGAAGGTGGAGACGGAGAGGGCGGCGGCGGTGGCGGCGGCGGCGGCGGCGGGGGTGCGGGCGGCGATGCGCTCGACCCGTGTGCTCTGTCGGTGCTGGTGCGCGGTGCGCTGCAGCAAGGCGGGCAGGAGTCCGCCGCCACCGCCGCCGCCCTCGGCGGCGCGCTGCGCGACGCGCTGGCGCCGCGCTACTTGCCCCTCTGGCGCACGGTGCTCGAGGCTTGCGGCGAGCTGTTTGCGGCGGCCGGGCCGACGTCGCTCCCTGGTTGCGAGTCGCTGCTGACGGGCATGCGCGACCTGTACGACGACCAGCGGCTCGGCGAGGCGCGCGGCTCGCTGATGGCTTCACTCGGGCTCGCGGCGCGCGCCGTTGGGCCGCGCGCCTTTGTCGAGCGGCTGCCGATCAAGGTATCGACGAGCGACGGCGGCGAGGACTCCTCGTGGCTGCTCTCCGTGCTGCGAGGCCACGTGGCTCGCGCGACGCTCGACTTCTTCGCGGCGTACTTCGTCCCGCTCCAGGCGTGGCTGCTCGAGCGCGCCGCGGCGCTCGGCGCCGACGGGCGGACGGTCGAGCAGAAGAACCTGCACAACCTGCACGAGCAAGTCTGGGCGCTGCTCCCCGGCTTCTGCGCGAGTGCCGACGACGTGGCGTCCTCCTTCCCCGCGCTCGCCAAGACGCTCGGCACCGTGCTCAACGAGCGGCCCGAGCTGCGCCCGCCCGTCCTCCAGGGGCTCTCGGCGATGGTGCAGCACCAGCGGTCGCTGCGCGAGGTCGTGCCGGCCGGCGGCGGCGGCGGCGTCAAGGTGCGGCCAACTGCGGCAGCCGCGGCGGCGCTCGAGGCCGTCGGCAAGTACGCCAAGAATTTTCTGCCGCTGCTCTTCAACCTGCACCAGGCGGAGCCCGCGGAGAAGCGCGAGCCCATCTGCGAGGCGATCGGCGCGTACGCGCACGCGGCGCCGCCGGCGCTCCTCTCCGACTTTTTCCGCGACGTGCTGCGCAAGCTGCTCGAGACGGCGGCCGCGGGCTCCGCGGCCGATTCGCTCGAGCAGCAGGGCTCGCTCCTCGACCTGCTGCTCGCGCTCGCGCCCGCCCTCTCCCCCACGGAGCACGCGCCCCTCCTCTGGCGGGCGGTGCGGCCGCTGCTGTCGCACAACAGCCCGCTGCTGCAAAAGAAGGCCTACAAGGCGCTCGGCACGCTGGCCGAGCACCACCCGTCCTTCCTCACCGAGCGGCTGGCGGACGTCACGGCCGCCTTTGACGAGGCGCTGCCCACGTGCCACACCGCGTGCAAGCGGCGGAGGCTCGTCTGCCTCCAGGCGCTTGTGAGCCGGCTGTCTGCGGAGCAGCTGCGCAGCGCGATGCCGGCGATGCTGGGCGAGGTGGTGCTGGCAACCAAGGAGTCGAATGTCAAGTCGCGCGCCGCCGCCTTCGACGCGCTGCTGCTCGTCGCCGAGCGCGCCGAGGCGGCGGGCGGGCCGAGCGATGCTGGGAGGGAGGAGGCGCTGCAGGGGGTGGTGGTGGCGGTGTGCGCCGGCCTCGCGGGCAAGACGCCGCACATGGTGGCCGCGTCGCTGCTCGCCCTGTCGCGCCTCGTGTACGAGTACCGCGCCTCGCCGCGCTTCGCGCCCGTCGCGCTGCGCCTCTTCGAGGCGGTGCTGCCGCTCCTCCGCCACCGCGAGCAGGAGGTGGTGCGAGCCGCGGTGGTCCTGGTCAAGGTTCAGCTGTCGGCGCTGCCGCGCGAAGCGGTCCAGCCGTTGCTGCCGCGGCTGGTGCCGCCGCTGCTCGGCTGGTGCTCCAACAAGCATGCGCACCTCAAGTACCAGGTGCGCTACCTGATGGAGCGGCTCGTCAAGCGCTTCGGCCTCGAGGTGATGACCGAGGTGACGCCCGAGGAGCACCAGCGGTTGCTCACGCACATGCGCAAGCAAAAGGAGCGCGCGAGGCGGCACACTGACGCGCGCCTCGCCGCCAAGGCGGAGCGCGAGGCGGCCGAGGCGGCCGATCTCGACGGTGGCGGCGCACGCAGCCGCCACGCCGAGTACGAGGCTCTCCTCGAGGACGGCGACCAGGAGGAGGAGGAGGGCGGCCACGGCCACGGCCGCGGCGCGGCCGCAGGCGGTTTGCGCGAGACGTTTGCGGACCAGTCCGAGAGCGCGGCGTCCGTCGACTTACTGACGGCGCCGCTGGCGGGCGCTGCCGAGCGCAAGCGCAAGCGGCGGCGCGAGCCGGTCGGCGAGCAGTCCGCCGCCGCCCCGGCGGGCGGCGGCGGCGGCGGCGGCGGCGGCAGTGGCACGGACGACGGCGTCTCGTTTGAGGACGGCAAGATCCGCGTCGCCGGGGGAGGGGGGACGCCCGTTGGGGCCGCAGAGGAGGACGAGATGGAGGTGGACCCTGAGGACGAGATTGTGCGTTTGGGCAAGGTTGCGAAGCGGAAGCAGACGGGCTCGGTGCGGCAGCAGGTGGCACCCGCGAGCCGAGCCGAAATGGAGGAGGGCGCGGGTGACGGCGCGGCCGCGGGCGGCGCGCGGTCGCGCTACTCGCTGAGTCAGCGCAAGCAGCGGGGCGCCGGCAAGGGGCGCGCCACCTTTGGCGCCAACTTTGGGGACCAGTACGCTGGCCGCAAGGGCGCGAAGGGCGACGTGACCAAGCCGGGCGCGCTGCAGCCGCACGCGTACTTGCCGCTCAACCCGCGGATGCTCGGCCGCAAGAACAAGCGCGCCTCGGCAGAGACGGCGGCGCGCCTCGTCGCTGGGGGGCGGAGGAACAAGGGCGGCGGCAAGAAGCGCGGCTAGGACCCTTGGGTATCTGTTGTCACATGTCGGTCCAGGCTTATGTGCGGTCCCGGGGCCGAGCGTTTTTGATCTCTCGGTGAGTGGGGGGCCGCCGGCGGTCCTCGGGCCGAGCCGCCTCGGGGTGGCGGGCGGGCGGGCGTTTTGAAAAACAGAAAACAGAGGGGGTCTAGGGCCCCCACTACGATTAGACACACGCACCTGGCTCCTCCTCAGGGGACATGGCGAGAATCGCACCAGGGACATGGCGAGAATCTCGCACACCTTCGCAGCACAATGTGAGATGTGTGCAGTGTTCAGGCTTCAGCGGAGTCAGTGCCGGGGAAGAAGGGGGGGGGGGGGGGGGGGGAACCCCGGGGGCCACCTCCCCACACCGCAGGTTGGAGGTTGGAGCTTACCCCCGGAAAAAAAAAAAACAGCGATGGAAGCCCCCCATGACCGTAAACAAACATTACGAGCCGGCAGCGATGCAGCGGCAGCAAAACCGGGGGGGCGAGGCGAGGGCCCCCGCTGCAAAACTCCCCCAGGGGGCAGCAAAAACATCGGGGGACGGGGGAGCCCCCGGGCCCCGTCGGAATAGAACCCAGGGGGGTGGGTTGGAAGAGTTAATTCAGATGCAACAGCCCGGTTTGGGCAGCGAGGCCCCATGATGGGGACGGCGGCGATTTAGGCGCCCGAGACGGCGGGAGCAGGCGCACATCGGTTCCAGGGAGGGGGGCGCGTTTTTCTGCACGCCCCCCCCCCCCCTAGCATGTGGTGAAGCCTCTGGGGGGGGGTCGGGACCCCCCCCCTAGCATGTGGTGGGCACCCCCCAGCAGTTCGTGGGCTAGGAATTGTCGCCAGAGAGCCGACCGATTTTGCCCCCAAAGTTGTAAAATCGTGGCTGAATAGAAAGTCCAATATCTTGGAGACTCTGACAAAAAAACTGTTCAAGTCGCTTTTAAGGCTGACCAGTCTCAACCTCTCATGTAGCTCCAAAGGATGATTTATCCTCGAATCGGCCCGGTCCGCGGTCGTTGTTTACAGAGATGTGCCTTCGTCGCATACCAGTGACTCTAGTGTCAGAGATAGCTGATAGGCTCTCTCGCGCTCTCGCGATACCACAGAAAGCTCGGTCGTCTCCGTGTGTTCCCGTAGCTCTAGCAACGGTGTCTGTGGCGAAATATGACGCGTGGCCGACGATTACATGTGCGCCCGATCTCCCAGCAAAGCCCCCGCGCCGCCGCCGACACAGACCAGTCGCGCGTGCTGCGAGGTGAACTGCCGTGCGCCGCGCCGCGGCCTTCACCACCCCGGACCTACGAGCGGCCGCCGGCGCGGATCAGAGATTCGACCGCTGCCCGAGTCCGGCAGCAACGACAGGAGCGTGCGCCTAGCCACAAAAGCAACGGCACGGCAGCGGCGCGGGAGCTATCCAAGCCTACGACCCTGCACCCCCCCCCCCCCCCTCCCCAAAAACCAAGACCTCAGCCAAAGAGCTCCCCAACGTGACAACCAAGCACTGCCACTCGTACAAGGGCACCATGGCACGCCACGCGACGAGGTAGACCTCTCCGCATCAACGACGAAGTAGACGGGACGAAGTACGACGAACGACCTGTGCCAACGACAGTCAACATGCGCTCGACCTGCCCTCAGTACGGTGCCTGGCGGTAGTTTGTCCTCTGCGTCCGGTCTGGTCCGCCGCCGCCACCGCAACCGCCGCCGCCGCAACCGCCGCCACCGTTGCCGCCGCAGCCGGCGTTCATCATGTTCATGCCGCCGCAGCCGCCGTTCATCATGTTCATGCCGCCGCCGCAGGCGCCCATCCCGCCCAACCCGCCCATCCCACCGCAGCCGCCCATCCCACCGCAGCCGCCCATCCCGCCGCAGCCGCCCATCCCGCCTGCATGCGTGGGACGGGACGTGAGTCGCAAAGCAAGGCGATTGGGGCGGAGTCAGCACCGCTCGCGCTGCCGCCCATGTTGCAAGCGCCCATGCCGCCCATGCCGTTCAGCATGTTCATGCCGCCGGCCATCGCGCCGCAGCCGCCCATGCCGCCCATGCCGGCCATCGCGTTCATGCCGCCACCTGAGGGGAACGGCGGGCTCGTGAGAGCCGAACCGAGCACAAGAGCGCGTGCGTGCGAGGTTGGAGGCGCCGCAGCCGCCCATGCCGCCGCAGCCCATGCCGCCCATGGGCAAGCCCATCCCGCCTGGACGACAACAGGTGGGCTCGTGAGACCGAGACGGGCGCAGAAGCGTGCGTGTGTGCGAGGGTGGACGCGCCGCAGCCGCCCATCCCGCCGCAACCCATGCCGCCCATGGCGTTGCCCATCCCGCCGCAACCGCCCATCCCGGCCATGCCGTTCATGGGCGGCATGCCGCGGCAGCTTCCTCCGGCCCCGAAGCAGCCCATGCCGTTGTTCATCATCATCCCGCCGCAGCCAAAGCCGCCGCACCTGGCAGGGGGGGCAGGGGTCAGCGCTGCGCGCCCGCCACCTTTGGTGCGCGCAACCGACGAGGCGGCGCACCCGCCGCAGCCGTACCCGCCGCCGCCGCCGCCGCCGCGGCATCCCGCGCCGCCTGCGCCGCGGTTGCGCCCGCCCTTTGGCTGCGCGCGGGACACGTTGACGGAGCGGCCGCCCACGTCGAGCGAGCCCGCGGCGATGAGCTGCTGCGCGGGCTCCGCCTCGGTGAAGGTGACGAAGCCAAAGCCACGGCCGTTGGGGTTGCCGGTGTTGGCCATCATCTGCACGTCCGTCACCACCCCGTGCTGCTCGCACGCGGCGCGGATCATCATCTCCGAGACGGAGCGATCGAGCCCGCCCAGGAAGATCTTCTTCTCGGTGCCGTCGTTGGCGTGCTGCCCCGCGGGCGAGGCGCACTGGCCACCGCCAACGCCGCCCACGCCCGCGCCGCCGCTGGCGCAGCAGCCTTGGCCCTGCGCCTGCTGCGCCTGCGGCGGCTGAGCGTTCTTTGCCGTCGCGCGGCGGACGGTGAGCGTGCGGCCGTCGAGCTCGTGGTTCATCTCGAGCAGCTTGGCGGCGACGTCGGCGGTGGCCATGGTGACGAAGCCGAAGCCGCGCGACTTGCCCGTCGAGTTGTCGCGCAGGACCATGCAGTCGAGCACCTGCCCGAACTGCCCAAAGTAGTTGGTGATGACCTCCTCGCCCGTCTCCCACGGCAGCCCGCCCAGGAAGAGCTTCTGCGGGTTGGCGACGCCGACGTCCGCCGCGCCGTCGTTGCCGCCGCCAAAGCCGCCGCCGCCGCCAGGGCATCCGCCGCCGCCGCCGCCAGCGCATCCGCCGCCGCCGCCCTCCGCGCCGCCAAAGCACCCGCCGCCCTCTCCGCCGCACGCGAGGCTGCCGCCGCCGCCGCCGCCGCACGCAGAGAAGAGGGCGTCGCCGCCACCGCCGCACATGGCCGGCGGCGGCTCGAGGTTGCACATCGCCGGTGCCGCTGACTGGCTCTCGTGCGCGGCAGTCGGCCCCGGCGCGCCTGCGTCTGCGCCAGACTCTGGCGCTGCGGCGGCCTCCTGCGCAGGCTGCACTGCGGCGGCCCCCTCCGCCTGCGCGGGCTCGGGCGCGGCGGCCATGTCGTCGACGACGTCCTGGCCAGAGGACTGGAGGAGGACCGAGGGCGGCATGTCGCCGTAGAGCAGCGTGTTGTCGTCGTCGTCCGCCATGATCACTGCAACCCAGAGCGGCGTCTTGGGTTGTGAACAGGGCCTTGCCAGGGCTCGCACCTCAACCTCTCACAGACCAGCGCACAGCGCCATAGGAGGTATTTTCTTCTCAATAACAAGGCTGTGAACCGTAGGATTCCTACAAGCCGCAGCGTCATGCCGCCACGCTGCCAAGCATCGCGGAGGAGGAGGCGCGCCTGTCCTCGACCAAGGGGGTTGTGAAAGCTCCTATACCCTGGCGGGCACTCCCACGCCTCACGGGTCCCCCCTTGCCCGGGGGGGCGACTGGGGCGAGCCTCGGCGAGACTGCGTCAGCTGTTCCCACAGCAGGCTGGAAGTACCTCGCCAGCCTATGCCAGGCGTGGTCTGTCTCGCCTCCGGCGGGATATGTCGTGCGCCTCTCCTACCCTCGCCGCACGGACGTGGATGTCGCGCCGGAGGCGGGTGGGGAAGGTTTCTCCGCATATGCAGGCGTACTGCTGGGATGGAGTCCCGACGCTCGCTGCGTCCGCCGGAACTGGGGTCTGCACACCCATCGTGGCCGCGTCCCGCAGTGGTGGAGGCAGCAGCTGCTATACAAAAATCCCCAGAAAGAAAGAAAGAAAACACACAACCCAAGGGAGGGATGGGAGGACGGCACGCCGCCACCACACAGGGATTTTAAGGAGAGGAGGGTGTGATGCGCTAGCCGTCGCCCACCCTGGGGGGTCTGCCTCCTCGTATCTCTTTTCGCAGTCTCTCGCCGCTTCTCGCTGCAACCTTCATGCCACCTCGCGGCTGTCCCACTCTCGTCGTTCTCTCCCTTGTCACTTCCTCCTCTGTCGCGTCGTTCTCTTCTGCCACACGCGCGCCGACTTTCCTGCGTAAAATTCTTTCGGACTCCGCCTCTTGCCCGCCTCGACGCCATGAACCGCGTCAAGGAGGTGGAGCGCATCAACCGGCGCGAGGTCGAGACGCAGCTCGCGAGCAACACGCGCGGCGACGCCGGCAGCTGGGACGTCTCCAAGTCGTGGCACGCGACGTACTCGGACTCGGCGTACGTCTACGTCGGCGGGCTGCCGTACGAGCTCTCCGAGGGCGACGTGGCGACGGTGATGGCGCAGTGGGGCGACATCGTCGACGTCAACATGCCCCGCGACAAGGGGACCGGCAAGCCCAAGGGCTTCGCCTTCATCTGCTACGAGGACCAGCGCTCGACGGTGCTTGCGGTTGACAACTTCAACGGCGCCAAGCTGCTCGGCCGCACGGTGCGGTGCGACCACTGCCGCGACTTCCGCGAGGAGCAGGCCAAGGACCCGGACGCGATCCCCGACCACGTCGCGCGCAAGCTGAGCGAAAAGGAGCTGGAGCAGCGGAAGCGCGAGATCGTGGAGCGGAACGCGGAGCTCAAGGCGCACGCGGCGGAGAAGGAGCAGCGCTTCGCGGAGGCGCGCGGCACGGCGACGACCGCGGGGGAGCGTGAGGAGGCGGCCGTCCGCGCCTCGCTGCTCGGGGACAAGGAGCGCGCCGCCAACGCCAAGCGGCGATCGCACATCGAGGAGGTGCTGTCCCGGCGTAAGGCGGGCGCGCAGGCGGAGCTGGCGCTCGAGGCGCGCGCGCACGCACGCGCACGCACGCACGCGCACGCACGCACGCGCACGCACGCACGCACGCACGCGCACGCACGCACACGCGCAACCGCGCTCCACCTCCCCCTCAGGCGCGGAAGAAGGCGGAGTGGGAGGAGCGCAAGCGGCAGCGCGACGCGGACGAGGCTGCGGGACGCAGGGACCGCGACGCAGACAAACGCTCGGGCCGCGAGCACTTTGCGCCGCCGCCGCCGCCGCCACCGCGCAGGGGGGGCGGCGCGGACGCGGTGGAGGGCGGCGGCGGCGGCAGCGCGGCAGCCTTCGACAGGATGATGAGCGGTGGCGGCGGCGAGCGCAAGAAGAAGCGCAAGAAGGAGCGCGGCGCGGGGCTCTTCAAGCAGGCGCCGCAGGCTGAGGCGCCGGCCGAGCCGGCGGGTGGAGGCGCGGCGCCGGCGGAGCGGAAGCGGATGGGCGAGGAGAGCATGTCGGTGGACGAGACAAACGCGATGCGGGAGCAGCTCGGCCTCAAGCCGCTGAGGAGCTGAACGCCGCAGGGGCGCCGGTGCGGAACCTTGGACCAAAAACGGTTGTCGATTTTCTCTACTCCGTATGAAAGTAATATATCTTTACTTCCAAAACCCGGACGTGCCTCCACCGGCACGCCGCTTCCGACAGGGTGATGGAAGGTTCGACGCACCCCCGGACTGGGCAGAGAGGTCCCAGGGTAAAGACGCTGGGCACTCCACCCCGCCCCCACTTGCCCTGACTGCACAGGATTGCGTGCCCCGACGAACGGCGACACATAGCGGGGGACACTGCGCCGGGGGGTATGCCTAACTTTGGTGCTTTGTGTGGGTCGCGTTCCCATGGTAGTTGTGTGGCTGAAGCCCTCGTGCCGCTGGCTTGCCCCTTCCAGCGGCTGGCCCCTCGAGACTGTCGGTGCTTGGCGGGAGGAGGGGGAGAGGGAGGCCCGGTGGGAGGAGAGGGAGAGGGAGGCCCGGTGGGAGGGGAGGGAGAGGGAGGCCGCCTTGGAGTAGAGTAGGTGTGCTTTCTTACAAAACTGCCCATTGGTGGGGTCGCAGTCGCTGTCTGTGTCGCTCTTTTCGCGACAGCGACGATGACGTGACTCGAAGGACCGCGGAACCCGGGGAGCGCGGGGTCGGCGAGGCTCGTCGTTGTGTGCGAGCGTATGTATAGAGCCGTATGGGACACGATGTCTCTCAAATATGAAGGGTTTTGACTCCTACCGGCTCCTGACGCTATCCCTGGCAGCTCTAATGACCAGGATCAGTAGTGCTATGATAGAGGGTGCCCATACTAGCTCAGGAGCTGCCACACTCGCCCGGACCGTCCCCCCTTCTGGGGCCGGTTCCGCAGCCCGCGAGAGCCTACAGCGGGGGTGCGGGGCCGTGCCGCGGGTGCCTACTGCCGAGTGCCACAAACACTGCGCCGTCCCGCCACCACCTACCCGCCCCGATCAAAAGAGCGTAAAACTAAAAGCACTCAGTGGAGAGTGCACTCAGGGGAGAGTGCGACTTTTCGCCACTTTGGAACTGCATGCACTCCAAGTGCTCCAAGTGCTTTGCCTTTGGGAGAGGGAGAGTGATTTTTAGCAATACCAAACAACTCTAACACTCACACGTCATTTGGGGCCTGGAGCCCTGTTCACGCGCGCGCGAGACGTGCAGACAGGGTTGCCAGGTGAGAGCGAATGGCGCGGTTCACGCCTCGCACAACAGAGAGAGAGATGCGCTCTGCATGGTGGGACATAAAAGAGAGAGAGTACTTGGGCGAGTAGGCTGTGCGGTCAACGCTGCCGCGCGCGACTTTGCGCGCGAGGCGGCGCAGCTTGAGAACGGCGGTGGGCGAGAAGCCGCCGCCGAACGTCTCGTGGAGCAGTAGGTTGAAGTTGTTGCGCTTGACAAAGATCGCGTCGTGGTAGAAACCGCGATGCGCCTTGACGTAGCCGTGGCCGGTCTTGTGGGAGAAGGGTTGGCCGGGCTGCCCGCGCGCCTTGCAGCCCATGTTTAGGCGGCGGGCCTTCTCTTCGGTGTTGCCGAAGGCGTAGGAGTGGCCAACGGAGGCGGGCGTGCCGCCACTCGAGGCGTTGCCAACGCCCGGCGAGGAGGTCTTGAGGAGGGGCGTCCAGAGCATGATTTCATTCACTTCATCGCACCCCCCCGGTCCCGCATGGGGTTCTGCGAGGTCAGTCTTGTACCCCTCGTTGTACTGCCGGGTGAGCTCTGGTTTCTCCTTGTCGCCGTGCACGACCGGCGCGTTGGCCGGGGCGCGCATCGCGTCCGCCCAGGCGGCGAGGACGCCGTCGTGGGGCCGCCGGTGGTGGGCCTTGTGGTAAAGGTAGTCGCCGAAGAAATCGACTGGCATGCCCCGCTCGAGCGCGACCCGAAGGGTGGGAAGCGCCGCGGAGAGCCAAAGGCCGAGCTTCCGCTGGAGCTCGTCCTGGAGGGTGTCGGAGGAGAGGGCGGTGGCGTACGTACCGTCGACACGGACATCGAAGGCCTTGCCGGCGAAAGGCGTTGAGGCGGAGACGAAGCGCGCGGCTTCGCGGTTGTTGACGGCGCTGTCTCCGAGGGACGGGTTGTTCTTGACGTGCACATCCCGCGCCTTGACGAGCTCCTGGTGCGCGTACCAGTCCTTGTGATTCACTGTGTGCTTTAAGTCGCGGGTTATTTTTGGGCTATCTCTGTCAAAAACTGCAACGCGCGCCCCGTTTGCGCCCCCCACTTGCCCGCGCCCCCGCGCCCCCGCCGCCCGCCACACGGCCCGGGCGCGAGCGGCGCAACGCTTGGGCGTTGTCGCCACAGCCCCGACCCGCCCCCCACCCTCAGGCCGCCCTCGTATGGCCAAGCGGAAGCAGCGAGCGTCGAGCGGTGCGTATTCGACTTGAGAGCTAGTCGTAGGGAGAACGAGTCCGGTGACCCACTGTTTGCGACCCGGGTCCCGGGCCCACACCTCGAGCACAACGCCCTCGCATGATGGCGGGAGGATCTGGCCATTGCGCCACCGACAGTGACCCTCCCCTCGGCGCCCCACGGTACTGCTCGCTCGCCCCTCGAGCAGCCCCCTCCCCCGCCCCCCCGCGAGCCCCACCGCTCACCCTGCTCGCTCGCGCCGCCCGAACAGACGGGGAGGGCCAATGCGTCAACTGCTCGCAGTGCAGCACGGCGCTGCTGGCCAGCAAGGTCATCTGTGGCAGCTGCCACACCTCGCGCGCCGAGCACCTGTCCTTCGGCGTGGTTGTCTCGGTCGAAGTGCGGCCGTTTGTCTTCACGCTGGCCGACTACCTGCGCGCCGCGATCGAAAAGGCGAAGGAGCCTGGGCTCGTGCGTACGGGGTGGGTCCACATGAGCCTGGGCACCTTCAAGGCGGTGCAGGACCACCTCCACTCGGCGCGCATGCCGGATGGGCGCGCCGACGGGCAGCACATCCAGGGTTGGAAGGAGACGGGCGAGGCGGCCACCATCGGCTACGGCGAGCGCGAGTACCAGCGCGAGAACTCGCACGGCATTGCACACCAGTCGATGGGGCTGCAGCTCATCCGCGAGTCCATCGACGCCGAGCGGCTGAGGCGGCGCTCGGCCGCACAGGGGCTGCGCGAGAAGGTCAAGACGGCGGCGGGGCGCGAGACGATGCGCATCAAGGCGGAGCTCAAGTACGCGAGCGCGGACCGAGCCGTCGAGGAGCTGCACGCCGCGTACGACGAGGCGGTTGCGGCTCGTGAAGGGGCGGAGGCGGCGGCGGGGACGGAGGGAGCGTGAGACGCGGCGCAGCAGCCGCGCTGCAGAGGTAGAGGCATGGTGGTTTAGGTGTACTGTAGTGTTCCTAGAGGCTCTAGGGTGACCCCAAGTGCCCCCCTATGTGTCCTGGACGGGTCCCCGTGCTTGCGGACGTGTGCACAGGCGCGTGGGGGGCCGGAAATGAATTGGTTGTTTTTTCAGGCACTTAGTAAGAGCACACAGTGCTTGATGGCAGCGAGCGCCCGCGGCCGCGGGTACGTGGATTTGCAAGTGCCATTGAGAATCGCGTCGGTAGCTGGAAGGGACTCGGGCTCGGGGAGCGGGACGCTCTTGGGGTAGAACTCAGTCAGGTAGCCGCCGCGGACGGTGTGGTACTTGTTTTTGTCGCGGGCGGTGCGCTTCTCGCACACCTCCTTCCAGTCCGAGAGGGCGGACTCGTAGGTGGCGATAGCTGCGGCGATGGCGGGGTACTTGGACGCACCTCCCTCGTCGAGGGCGAAGTCGGGGTTGTGGGCGATGCTGTCTACCCAACCGACCGCGTGAGATAGGGTGCTGACCTTTCTCGCCAAGGCTCGCTGTGGCCCCACACGGCGGCCTCTGCTCGCGTTTTCGAGCCAGGACCTTCGCCCGGGCCCACGGCCGGGCCGCGGCACGCCATCGTCGATTCCGCGCGCTCGGCTTCCACCGGCTTGCTGTGCGGACGGCTTCTTGTGGCTCTCGTCGAGAGCGTTTTGGCGGCCCGGCGGGTCGCGGGTGGGAGAATGTGTGTCGTCTGATGTGTCACTGTGAACTCTCACAGAGCAGCGCACAGCTATTTTCTTCTCAATCCACCGTTCGCAAAAGAAGAAATCGCGTCGCGCGCTGAATCGAAGGTTCCACTTCGCGTCGTCTGGCATCGGCGTCGCGTACCCCGATGCTCGATCGCGCCTCGTCCGACGCGGCCATCTGGTCTGCGGTGTCCGATCCGGAAATCCTGATCGGCACTTTCTCCTACCTGCTGCTCAAGCCGCTGCTACGCAACTCAGGGCTCGTGGACGAGCGGAAAGGCGCCTACCGGACCTCGATGATCTGGTGAGCGCCGCAGCACCCATGTTGCTGCGAGTCCGCAGAAACGTGTCGCCCCGGTCGTGTGCCCTGCGATCCGTCCGCAGCCGGCGGCAGCGTGCTCCGCCATCGTCTCCCGCTGCATTTGCCGAGGCCGGTCTGCCGACTCGCTCCTCCTCCGCCGCCCCTGCTGTTCAGGTACAACGTGGTGCTCGCGCTCTTCTCCGCGACGAGCTTCTACGTGACTGCGACCGCGCTCGGGTGGGACAAGGGCACCGGCGAGTGGCTCCGCAGTCTCACGGGCGACAGCCCGCAGCAGCTGTGGCAATGCCCGTCGAGGGTATGGGACTCCAAGCTGTTCCTGTGGACGGCCAAGGCCTTCTACTACTCAAAGTACGTGGAGTACCTCGACACGGCGTGGCTCGTCCTCAAGGGGAAGAAGGCCTCCCCTCTCAGAGTGCCCCTCCCCCCGCGACAAGACGTCGCTCTGAGCCCTCTCTCGGCCTCGTTCCGCCGCCACCGGCGCCGCAGGTCTCCTTCCTGCAGGGCTTCCACCACTTTGGCGCGCCGTGGGACGTGTACCTGGGCATTCGGCTGAAGAACGAGGGCGTGTGGATCTTCATGTGCCCGCCTCCTCCCAGCCCGCCTCCAGTCGACCCGCCCGACTCTCCCTCCTGATGCCACCACCGCGATATCGGCCGGGCGTGCACTGAGTCGGCCCCCCCCCCCGACCCCTCCCCAGGTTCTTCAACTCGTTCATCCACACGGTCATGTACACGTACTACGGCCTCACCGCCGCGGGCTACAAGATCCGCGGCAAGCCGATCATCACCGCGATGCAAATAAGCCAGTTCGTCGGCGGCTTTGTCCTAGTGTGGGACTACATCAACGTGCCGTGCTTCCACGCCGACGCCGGGCAGGTCCGCCTGCGGACCCTCCAGAGCCAAGAGCGCCGCCGACGGCCTCCGCCGCCGCACCCACCGCGAAGGAGTCCCCTCACCGCCGGCCGCAGGTCTTCAGCTGGGTCTTTAACTATGCTTACGTCGGCTCCGTCTTTCTGCTGTTCTGCCACTTCTTCTACATGGACAACATCGCGAAGGCCAAGGCCAAGAAGGCCGTCGCTACCCGCAAGGCGCTGTGAGTCGGTGTGCGCGCCCCCTCGGTCGAGAGACAGCGGCTGCGCGACGTTTTGCATGCGAGAGGTGGGCGGGCGCCTGGGTAGGCGGGTGCGCGGGAGGGCTGCCCGCCCCCTCGGCGCGGGCGTCTCGAGTATTTGCGTGTCTGATGATGAGGTGGGCGAGACGGGCCCCCACTCAGATCTCACCGGGGTTGGTAGAGAGTGGGAGAGCACACACGCGTGTCGGCGCGCGGGCGTAGAACTGTGGCGCGCGCTCGCTACCGTACTAGACGACCGAGACACAGCACGCGCTTGGAGACCAATTTGTTTGGGGCTCGCTCGCGATGAGAGGATTATGTATTATCGACGCCATCTCAGAGACACAAATCGCAATTTCGTTCCAAACGCGATTTTTGCATTCTTCCGCAACCGCCACACACCTCGAGCCATTTCTAGACCGCGTGTATAGTCGATAGACAGCTGAGAGCGCTGTAATAATGGCAGCGCCACTTTCATTAGAGCCCCCCGTGTATACACACTGATTTAGAAAAATAACGCCACGCAGCGCCCGCCGGCGCCACCGCGCACCGGCCAAGGCCGCACCGGCCAAGGCCCAAGCCTGCGGCGCCAATGCGCAGTGCGCGCGACAACTTCCAGCCCCGCTTCGATCTGGCAGAGGCTCAGCAGCAGCGGCTGGGTTGAGCGCGAGTGTGTGCCTCGTCAGCATGTGTCTCGCCGCCGGAGTGCTGGTCACTAGTCCAGGGCCCTCACCAACAACGACATCGCCGCCATGCCCTTCCGCTAGCCCGCCGCACCAGATGTTCTACTTTGTCCACATATCAAAGGCGGGCGGATCTTCGTTCGGGAGGGCTCTCACCACCCTCTGCAGCCTCTCTGGCCGGTCGCAGCGAACTCTCTGCCCGGTGCAGCCGTGCAATCACCCATTCACCTCAACGTTGGAGAGCAGACGCGTGCCATCCACGGCCAACTCAACGTGCAATATTGTGTTCACCGAAGGCAGCATAGCGAGCCAGCAGCCCCGGATCGAGTTGCTTTGGCATCGCCAGCAGCAACAAATCAGCCATATCCTGCTGTTGCGGGAACCACTTGCCATTGTCATCTCCATGTGGGAGCATTGCCAACATGGTCGAGGGTCTCAGCTTCACCGCTACAGAAACATCTCGTTCCAGCGCTGGGTGGGTGTTTTCTCGGGCCCGGTGTCTCTGCCCTCGCAGGCGGTGACCTCAGCGAAACGCTACTGTGGCTTTGATCCACGCAACAGGCAAACTCGACTCCTAGGCGGTAGTCGCGCCACAGATCGCGATTTCGACCCATCGTTGGCGATGGATGGCACGAGGGACGGCTTCCTTGAGCTTGCGAAGCGGCGTGTCCGCGAAGCGTTGTTTGTGGGAGTGCTAGAAGAGGCGCCTGGCCTCCTCTGTCTCGTGCGTGCCCGACTTCAGCTGGAAGAATTTGACGCATGCATGGCCATGGGTGGTGGAGACGCTCTTCCCCGGGTCAACCACACTGCATCTCGGGGGAAGAAGCCCATCTTGGATGAAAACACGACCTCACAAGTGCAGTCGTTTACGGCCGCGGACCGGCTGCTCCACTCTGAGGCGCGGCAGCGCTTTCAGAACGACGTGCATGCGTGGACACGTGCTGCTGTTGCTCGGCGCTCTGGGGGGGCGCGGGGGCCCTAGAGGGTACCCATGCGGGGGGGTCCCATGGCCCGCCGCAGGCGCCCCGATTTTTCAGATTTTTTTGCCGCGATTTTTTACTAGTTTTGTGGGAATTCCGGCGCATGCCGGGCCATGCTGCATGCAATCGTGTCAAGCCTCTCGCCCGGCCGGCCGCGTGCAGACGTCGGCCTGTCTGCTGTCTGGAGTGATCTGTCGGCGGTCAGTACGACCGATCAGGTTAGAGTTTTCTTATGGATGGAGGGTCTATCTCTGTGTGTACTCCTCGAGATCTCTCCAATCTGCCCTCTCGGTTAGACCGGGTTAGATCGTGAGGAGTGATGACTGGCACGGCTCTACACCGGCACGCCCACTTACTCTGTGAAAACTCTGACCGTGGCCTTTGTGCGCAGCAGTGCCGCCCTCTCGTCCACGCCGCCGCCCTCCTCCGGCCACTCGGCCTCGCAACGCTCCTTCCCGTCGGCGGCGACACCGGGGGCGGGCGCTAGCGCGCCCTGAAAGGGCAGCAGCAAAAGCGCGCTGGAGGCTAGCGCGACCGCGGCTGGGAGGAGCGCAGCGGTCGCGTGCGCGGCATAGAGGTGGGTTGCGAGCGAGCCGACTGCGGTGCCGAGGGAGGAGAGCACGCCGAGGTAGGCAAAGGCGCGACCTGTGAGGACCCGGCCCACGGTCAAGGATGCCTCGGCAGAGCGAGGACCGGGCGCCTCTCTCAGCGAAGGCTCGCCCTGCAGCGACGGCGGCGCGGAGAGGGCACCAAGGGCGCGCAAGTGCGCATCGAGGAGCGACAGGCCGGAGAGGAGGCACACCTGACGAGCCGCGCCAAGCGAGTGGGGCGGGTATACGCGGTGCGGGCGGGACGCCCCGCAAAACGCGCCATACAAGCGACGTGCATCGGCGGCGAGCGGAGGCGGAAGGCGAGGGCGGCGCACGCGGCGGCGCTCGCAAGCCCACCGACGGCGACGGCAGCGGCACCGTAGTGCTGCGCGACACGCGGCAGGAAGAAGAGGGCGCCAATCGAGGCGAGGTTCTCGGCGAGCAGGGCTCCCGCAAACTGCGCGGCGCCCCACTCGAACCCATCGCGGAGGTACAGCGGCCACAGCACAGCGCCACTCTGCCTCGCCGCGGCAGTGGCGGCGATGGCGGCGGCGGTGGCGACAAAGACGGGAGGCCAGGAGGCGCCGCCGCTCTGGCCGCCCTTGGCCGCCCCCACCTCCTGCTTGAGCGGCGGAGCCAGCTCGGGCGCGGGCGCGAGCGACGTCGGCGTCGGCGGTGGCGGCACCGGCGCCAGCGCGCTCCTCTTGCGTCGGAGCGAGAGAGCGACCCAGCCGGCGACGCAAAAGAAAGGGCAGACGCCCATCATCACCCGGTACTGCAACTCGAGAGAGGCACCGGCGGCGGCGAGGACCGCGACGGTGGGCGGGTAGAGGCTCTTGCCAACCTGCGTGGCCAGCACCGAGCAACATCGCGGTCAGCGGAGGCCCGCCGTGATACACAGTCCCTCGCGTGCATTCGGGATCGTGGCAGAGACGGGAGAGACTACAGCGGTCAAAGTACTGATTCAGCATCTTGCAGCGTCTAGACTGGCCGTCCAGCCGGAGCAGCGACGTCTGGAATGCGACAGCGGCCACGACTTTGCGTTTCTCGTCGGGCGCGCAGTGCGAGGAGAGGTGGGACAGCACCGAGGGCAGCAACGAGGCGGCTCCGAAGCCGAGCACGAGCGATCCCGCGTAGAGCCACGCCACGCTCAGCGCGGCGGCCCGCACGGCGCAGCCCAGCGCACAGCAGAACCCGGCGGCCGCGACTGCCTCGAGCGCGCCGGCAGTGGCATCGATAAAGTGACCATACAGCGGCACCGTCAACATGCTCACCACGCTGATGATTGCGCTTATGTTACCCACCTGCTCCTGGCTCGCGCCGACTGAGAGGTAAAAGAAGGTCGTGCACGGCGCGTGAAGTGAGCCTCCGAAGACGGCAACCCATAGCAGGAGCACGGGCAGCCGAAGCACCGGCGCCGAGCAGAAGCGGGCGGCGAGGCGGCCGTTGTCGCGCAGCGACGTAAGGAACAGAGCCGCCACCATGCCGGTGCCCCCGCTTCCGCTCTGCTATTGCCGCAGCCGCTTCCACAGCTCGCTCCTGGGCAGCTGCTTTGGCGCGGGAAGAGCCGAGCAAGCAGAGTCGCCCAGCAGGAGTCCGACAGCTGTCCTCTCCCCCCCCCGGGGGCGTTGGGGAGGGGGTGTGCAAAGAGAATTTTACGACAACCTCGCACTGGTCGCACAACATGGGCACGGGAGTGGCTCGCACTGGCACTAACACAGGCAAAGAGAAAACATGCGACGGTGCCCCAGTATACACGGCGTCGGGATGGAAGTACGCCGAGGTCGTGCCGGATGAAGAGCAAGAACCAGAAGAGGGCCTGGTCCTCGGCGGCCGCGACAAAGCGCCAGTCGTCCCTCTCGGCGTTCGTCTTATTGATTGATGGGAAGGTAGCCGGCGGGTGTGTGCTGCGCGCACGCGAGTCATTGTCTCGTCACCGTACATTGATGAGACTTGAGAGTAAGATTGATATGTTCCCTTCAATCAATGTTCGCTGTGTAAGAAGAGAGGTGCGACTTGATTGGAGGCACTGGAGGCGAGGCGAAGGGAGGTTGGGCCGGGCCGTGAGGGGCTGATGGCGCTGGCTAGCGCGGGGTGTGAGACGTCGTCGTCGTCGTATACTGCTGGCCCTCGCCCTCAGTTGCAGGCTCTGTGATAAGCATAAAAAAGAAAAAAATCTGTCCCGGGTCGACCATCGAGAGGCCGTTGAGCGCTCCATCCAACGAGGCGCCTCGATGGTGTCAAACGAGGAGGCTGTTATTGGGCCTGTGGCGACGGAGAAGCAGGAGCCCCTCGTTGACGAACTGTGTGCGTCGCTGTTTGACAGTTCGATGGAAGCACGGCGGACAGTTCTCGTGAGCTGCGGCGAGCTAATCTTCCAGTGCGCTCTCACCACGTCCGACCGGCGGCTCCGAAAGCTCAACGCCAGCCTGAGCAACGGGAAGGTGCCGCCGGGTGAGGCGCTGCGACAGCTGTATGATCTGGTCGGGAGCGAGGCCGTTTCCTCTGCCGCGATGGAGCTAACGTTCCCAACGCCGGACGTGCTCTCCCCTCGCGCGTCGCCTCGCAGGTCGACACTCGCCTCCCTCGGATCGCTCGAGGAGGAGGGGTCGGAGGAGGAGGACGAGGCGCAGAGTGAATCGAACATTGCGATGGACGCGTGACGGCGCCGATGGATGGCCTGTTGGGCACGCGTGCTACGTGTGTGTCGGATGACGGCTGACACGACACAGACAGACAACAAACACATATCTCTGCTGGGGGCGCGCGTAGCCGCGCCGAGACAGCCGAGCCGACCATGGCTCACTTGAGAGCGAAGAGTCAAGAGAGCGACGACCAGCGCGCACGCCTGACCCCGTGGCTGCGCCGCTGCACAGGAAGTTTTTTGGTGTGCTTTTCGTGTATTCCCGGCTGACCGCTCTTATGAAACATGCACTGAGACACTGGCTCTTATGCGCTGGCTCTTATGAGCGACACCCTTCGACCGATCGGACCAACCGACTGGCTCTGTGGCAAAGGAGATGATGGAGTGGCGAGGGATGACGAGGAGTACTCTCCGAGTCTCGCGAGTGTGCGGAGAGACGTGTAAAGGAGAGAGAGAGCCAGCAGAGACAGCTGGTCGGCCGCCATGTGGGCCTCCGGGCCTGCTGCGGCGGCGCGGCCGGTTGAGGCCGGGCTCGGCCCGGCCCGCGACGGCTGGCCGCCGACGAGCGCGCTCGCGCTGCTCGTCAAGATGGCGGCGGTGGCGATTGCGGCGACAAAAGTTCAGGCGTACAGCGCTCAGGCGCCTGTCGTCTTTCGTCTTTTGTCGCATTTCGCACACCCGCGCGCTCCGCGAGGGCATGCGCCTTCCGCGATTCGATCCCGCAGCCAAAAGCTGCTCGCTCGAACCGCGGCCGACTCTACCATCGCGGCCGCAGCTGTTGAGCTCTTCGCAGAAGACTGGTGCCTCCCTGCGGATGCTGCCGGCGAGCCTGGCGGTCCGCTGTACTACAAGGATGTGCTGACTCGATTTCTACTCGAATTCTTCTACCCCCACGACTCGGAACACGAATGTGACAGGACCATCGGGCCCTTCAGCCACCAAAGCGGGATCACCCGAGAGCAGCTGAGCCTGCCTCTGGCCTCGCCTCCCTCTCCTTCAGGCATTCGTGGCATCCTATGGGTCGTCCAGAGTATCGACCTCTGGCTTGTCAGCCGCCCCACCGAGGGCACCATGAAGTACAGCGATCGCCACCTCGCTGGCCTCTCCGCAAGGCCTCCCGACCGCGTCGAACTCATCGGCGCGGGCTCTCTCGGCTACGGGACCGGCCCCAGCTTCGGCTGAGGGCTGACAAGCTGCCGAGCCCAAATCACTGTGAGAGTCGTGATTTCTTGTTGGTCTTTGAAAATCTCTCTCTAAAGGAGAAGGTGTGGAGATGTAAGGTAAGGTAAGGTAAATTTCTCCACACACACAAAGTGGTGGGGCAAGGGGGGGCGACCCTCGCATCTCCACACCCGACACGGGCAGGAGCCCGATGTGGAGAGAGACGCACGACGCGCAGCGAGGGCCCGAGCGGGAGAGGAGAGCTTTATCTCATTGCCATTATAACGAATGCGGCTTGAGGAAGAAGAGGAAGTTCGGGCAGAGCCTAGAGATTGGCCCGTTCGCCGGTCTGGACAATGTCAAGTACGGATTTGGGTTTTGGGATGGTGTGCCAACGGCCCAACGCCGCAGTGTCCAGTGATGGCTGATGCGTATGTGTGGACAGACCCCGTGGTAGAGCTGTTCAAACGTTGGGAGCTGAACAGTGTTGCTAGTGTTAACAGTAACAGTAGAACAACAGTGGGGCTCCCCAACAACAGTAGCTAACGTTAGGCCAGCTGCGTGGACCCCGTGCGGCCCGTGGACAGAGGTGTTGCTCGTCAAACTAGTCGTCAAGGCGCACGGGCTGGGCGAGTTTTGGCTTCCCGTCACACGCACCGAAGGATACGGTTGCAGGCAGGCGTCCCGGTGGGTCCACCACCCGCATGACCCGGTGAGCAACTTCTGCGGCAACCCTGGTGGGCAGGGGGTTGCTGGAGAGTGCTCCGACTTGCCCAGGAAGCTTACCTCGTGCAACAACGTACCTGGGCTACTGGCCGACGCGGCCACGAAGTGCGTGCAGTCCTGTGCCCAGTGTTGTGCGAGCGAGCGAGTTTTCTGGTAGAATTAGCGCACCGAAATTCTTCTATACTGTGGCCGCGCTGAGAGAAAGAGAGAGACGATCGCGCTTGAGCACGTTTGGCACCCCGGACAAAAGAGGCTTTGATTCTTACGACCCTCACCCGCCAAAAGAGAGATGTGCACTCTGCTATAGTACTTGTGTGCTCACACCACTACACTGTGGGGGGTGGGTGCCCGAGCATGGTGTATGTGCGCGTCTGTGCGTATGTGGGACAGTCAGACGTTGTTGTCCTATGCGCGGGGCTTCCCGCGGGGACCGAAGGCGTACCGCCAGGCCACCGCCGTGGCCGCGCTGGGCGAACCCGGCCTTTCTTTATCTCACAGTGCCAGTGCGCGCCAGTCCCATAAATAAATAAATAAAACGGACACACCAAACAAGGGGTGGGAGAAGGACAGGGTCCCCACCTGCGCGAGCAGGATCTTGTAAGGACGATCAGGGACACAGGGGAACGGGAGCGGGGAGCGCATCGCGACACGGAGGGGGGCTGGGCAGGGTTCACCCACACGACAGGGTCCCAGGGATTCCCCTCTCGAGAGAGATTTTTAGCAATACCAAACAACTCTAACACTCACACGTCATTTGGAGCCCTGTTCACGCGCGCGCGAGACGTGCAGACAGGGTTGCCAGGTGAGAGCGAATGGCGCGGTTCACGCCTCGCACAACAGAGAGAGAGATGCGCTCTGCATGATGGGACATAAAAGAGAGCGAGTACTTGGGCGAGTAGGCCGTGCGGGGTCGACGCTGCCGCGCGCGACTTTGCGCGCGAGGCGGCGCAGCTTGAGAACGGCGGTGAGCGAGAAGCCGCCGCCGAACGTCTCGTGGAGCAGCAGGTTGAAGTTGTTGCGCTTGACAAAGATCGCGTCGTGGTAGAAACCGCGATGCGCGCCTTGACGTAGCCGTGGCCGTTCTTGTGGGAGAAGGGTTGGCCGGGCTGCCCGCGCGCCTCGCAGCCCATGTTTAGGCGGCGGGCCTTCTCTTCGGTGTTGCCGAAGGCGTAGGAGTGGCCAACGGAGGCGGGCGTGCCGCCACTCGAGGCGTTGCCAACGCCCGCCGAGGAGGTCTTGAGGAGGGGCGTCCGCTTGACTTCATTCACCTCATCGCATCCTCCCGGGCCAGCGTGGGGTTCCGCGAGGTCGACCTTGTACCCCTCGTTGTACTGCCGGGTGAGCTCTGGTTTCTCCTTGTCGCCGTGCACGTTTTGTTCCCCTCTCGCGTATAGGACAAAGTTGCACCCGGCGGCACGGGGGCAGGCGCGGGCCTCCTACTGGTTGCGCTCTCCTAGTTCTCCTGCTACTGACAAAAGGGACAGCGACAGGTTCGCGGCACGGTGGACTCCCTATTCCTAGTGCGGCCCGCAAAATTCTTTATCTCAAGGGGGCAACAAACCCACACGGACGGAGCACACCTCAGCGACACCGTCGGCGCCTGCTTTCCACATGCGGCGATCCAGCTCGCGGAAAGCTCCCTCGAATCAGGTTGCCTTGCCGGCAGAGTACCGTGCCGACAGAGACGACGGCGTGCGTGGAAAGCCGAAGTCGCGCCTGAGCGTTTCGCGCAAGAAGGGCAGCAGGTTTAAGGATGACGCTGATGACGGAGAACTCGATGACATGCACAATTCTCACCAGTCCTGGGACCTCCAATGCGTGGATCGGTGGGGCGAGTCGTCGCCGCCCAGAGAAGGGGGGGCGGAGGAAGCAAGGCAGGAGCAGGCCCTCGCTCTAGATGCACTGCCACACAACCTCCCACAAGACGACAAGAGATGGCGCCTCGGCGCACGTGTCTTGCGGCAGTGCACCTTGTTCGCGCCCTCCTCTCCCCAACTCCGCGCCCGCTGCTGCGCCCGCAGGAGCCCGCCGCGGCGCCAACCTACCGCTCAGCCGGCGTCGCGTCCGCGACGAGCTCGTTCGGCGCGCTCGCCCTCGACACGGCTCCGCCGCAAACCGTGCCGCCGAGCCGCACGCCGGTGGCTGTCCCGAGCGGACCGCCGCCGATGACGGAGGAAGAGCGCGCCGCGTACCTCCGCCTCTTTGGGGGGGCGGCCCGCGGAACGCGAACGCTGAGCCGCCGCGCCGCAGGGCCGGTCTTTGCTAAGGCAAAAATGGCGGAGGGAGAAGTCGACGCAATCTGGGTATACGCTGCGGCCGCCACACATAGCGCCTTATCACCAAATCACGCGCTCCCGCCGGCGGCCGGTCCGCCCAAGATGCAGGGTCACGGTGCCTGATCCGCGCCCCTGCGCCATGCGCCCTCTGCAGGCGCTCTGCGTCGCGTCTCGCTCCGGGCCTGCTGCCGCCGCCACCCCGAGCACAGAGCTCACCGCGCCAGAGTTTTGCGCGGCACTCCACCTCGCAGCGGCGCGGCCCCCCTCCCCCCCTGTGCTGTCCTCCGGACACGCCCGGGAGCCACTCGACCCACCCTGCCCCCCGCACAGTTCGCCAACGCAGTCCCCTCTCACTGACCCCCCGGCATCCGCCCTGCGCAGACCTCGCTCGCAGCCCCCCCCCCACTTGCCCCCCTCCTTCCACCCCATCCGGCGCCTCTGGCCCCGCGACACACCCCTCGGAACCCCCACCTCGCCCCTGGCAACGCCCCGTCGCCGCGCCCTGCCCCTCTCCCACTGCCCAGCCCTTCCCAGCCTGCCGCCTTGCCCCGCCGAGCCCCCCACCCCTCGCCCCCCCCTCACGCTCTCCCCCCCCTACCCGTCTCTCCCCGAACACCCGGCGCGCCCCGCCACTTTCCATCCCCCCCCCGCCAGCACTCACATCTTCCCCTCACCCTCCACCCCGCGCGCCGCGCGCCCTCTCGGGCGCTCACACCCGAGGCCCCACAGCCGGCGATTCGCCTGTCCCTCTTAACTCTCGAGCCCTTTGCACATGCTCCCGCCCAGGCGACATCATGTCGATGTACGCGCAGAACGCTCCGCCGCCGCCCCCAGCCCACGCGTTGCTCGGCGTCCCCGGAGGAGGAGTGTCGGGCGGCTACGGCGGCGGCGGCTACGGCGGCGGCGGCTACGGCGGCGGCGGCTACGGCGGCGGCGGCTACGGCGGCGGCGGCCAGGGCGGCGGCTACGGCGGTGGCTACGGCGGCGGTCACGGTGCGCCGGCAACTCCGGCCCTGAAGACTCTCTGCCCCCGGCTCAGCCAGCCCGCGCTCTGCTTTCGACGCACAGGCGCGCCAACGGTGGGCGGCTTCGCCCAGCCAAGCGGCGGGGCGCCCTCCCTGCAGCCCGAACCGGCGCCCGTCCTGCAGCCCGAGCCGGCGCCGGCGTCAAAGCAGGACATCCTGGCGCTGTTTGGCTAAAGAGAGAGGGGGGGGCTTTCCCCGGCGCGCTTTTTCGCGGAGGGGCGCTGGTTCGCTCTGCGGCGCGCCGGCGTGAAGGGAGCCAGGAGGGAGCTGGGAGGGCGGGCTGGCGGCGCTGCTGTGTGCGCTAGGTGCCTCGCTGTCCTCTCTCAGTGTCTATCTTCGAGTCTGCGAGGGCGTGGTGGCCGGCGTGTGGGTGGGCGCGGAGGCTCCGGTGTGTGTGTGTGTGTGTGTGTGTGTGTGTGTGTGGTGTGTGTGTGTGTGTCTTGTGACAGTGATCAGTGTGTGTGTGGGGGGGGGGGGAACAAGAATTTGCGGGCGAAAAAGAAAGAAACGTTCGCGGCAGCGTGTGCCGTGTCTACAGCGCTCTATACCCAACCACGCTAGCAGAGTGCCGGGCAAGAGTTCTTAAGTTTGTTAAGAGACGAGCGTCTGCCGTCTCTCCGTCTCTCAAAAAGCACACGGGCACGAACGAGCGAGGTGACTGGGCTCACAGAAGAGAGCGTAAAAAAGAAAAGACTAGGGTAATAAAAGAAAAACACGGGACTTGTTTGAACACAGGCAGCAGCTCTCGAGTCGCGTACGGCTTTACGCATTAGGCTAGGTAGAAAGGTGAAGAACAGTCAGGCTCGGACTGGACACCAGCGCGGTATGCGTATGGGTGGACGCTGGACAGATGATGACGACACGCACGAGCAACACACAGACACAAACAAGCTCACAAGACACACAGCCAGCGTGGCTGCCACACACCCTGAATTGGCGTACACATAACTCAGGGCCACATCCTTCCTGTCGCCCCCCCCCCAGCACTCCAAGGTGCCAAAGGAACAAACAAGGGCAGCCACAACGACACAACAGACGACAGGAAGTAACATGTGAGACTAGAGCAGGCTTGCTCCGCCTCTAGCAATGTCGCCGCCAGCCGCAAGGCATGGACGAGACCGTGTGTGGGGTCATGTGAGGTGTCTATGGACGCCCTCCTCAGAGGCGTCGGCCAGCCGCTAGCCCTATCCTCGCACTCACGGGCAGTGACAATTCAATGTGAGTGTTTGCGAGCAGAGGCGCGTGGGCTGAATCTAGATCGCGCGCCATGGAATATGGCTTGGGGTGGCGTGCGACCGCAGCGCGCCCGCCGTCGCATTCACACGCGCGGTGACCGGCGCCGCACACGTACATGTATGGCTACGGGGCGCGTACCCGGAGCGCGACGACCGAGGACGGTGTACGGCCCTAGAGGGCGGAGGGGCGTGATCTCGGGAGCTCGGGGAGCCTCTTCTCTTTTCAGGCGTCGGAGAACACACGGGAGAAGAATTTCTTTTCTACAAAGAATTTGAGGCTTTCAAACAGGAGCTCGCTCTGCGCTGAGCTGCGCTACGCGCCCGCCAGGCTCCGCCCGCCCCGGCCCTGCCCCCTCCCCGCAACCCCGCCCCCAACACCACGTCCGTCGCCGCCGCAGGCACAATGTCCTCGCCGCTGTTGCCCACTGACGAGCAGCAGATCGCTCTCGCCTCGCTGCGGACCGCCTGGTCCGAGATCGGCCTCCCTCACGCCGAGGCGGAGGAGGCAATCACGAAGCTCGCCGGTGAGCTGCGCTCCGTGCTCAGCCGCACCGTCGAAGGCGAGCAGGCCCGCAAGGCGCAGCTGACGGCGGATGAGGCGTCGCTGCGCGGCGAGCTCTCGGCTCTCTCCGCCGCGCTTGCCGAGCCGGCGTCGCCTGGGACGTCGAGCAGCGAGCCGCCGCTGCTGCGCTACCGCGCTGTCATCTCCGAAGTCGAGCGGCTCCGCGTGCTGCGGGACGAGCGCGCGGCGCAGCGCAGCGCGGCCGCCTCGTCGCTGCACGCAATACTGCTGGAGCTGTCCACCGGCACGCCAGAGGAGGAGCAGACGCGGAGCACGGCGGCAGACGCGGATGAGCCCGCACCGGAGGGCGCCGGCGGTCTCACCGTCGAGCTCGTCCACCGGCTCCGCCAGCGGCTGGAGGCGGCTGAGGCGGAGCGGGCGGCGCGGCTCGAGCGGCTCGCTGCGCTGCGCGCCGCCGCAGATGCAATCACGGAGCAGCTGGGGACGAAGGAGGAGGCCGGGTGCGAGGGCACCGAGGGCGATGGCGCATCCTACCGCGCGCTATCCGCCCTCGAGGCGCGGCTGGACCATCTCCGCGAGGAGAAGAAGCGACGGCTGCACGTCCTCTCGCAGGCCCGCCGCTCTTCCAACCCTCGCCGTGCCGTCCCTTGCCACCGCCGCCACCACCGCGCCGCCGCGCCGCCCGACCGAGCACCCTCCCAACCCATCACCCGGCCCATCCCCGCCCGCCGCCGCCGCCGCAGTGCACCGAGTACATTGCGGAGCTGCGCCACAAGCTCAAGATCCCGGAGGAGCAGCACCCGGACCTGCCCTCGCCCGAGAAGGACCTCTCGCAGCAGGCAATCCGCGCGCACCGCACTGAAGCCCCCCCCTCCCCCCTCCCCACCCACCCACATCCGACGCCCGCCACACCCCCGGCAGGTCCTCGTCACCTACCACACCGAGATCGAGCGGCTCGAGGCGCTCAAGTCGGAGCGCATCTCAGAGCTGATCCCCGAGACGCGCGCGCGCCGCCCCGCACCCATCGGGCGGGGCCCGTCAGCGACACGTCCCCGCGGCGCGCTCTGTAGGCGCTCGCGTGTCGCCGCGCTCGCGGCCGAGCTGCACGTGTCGGCCGCCGAGCTGGCGGCGGCGGTGAGCAGCGATGGTGGCGACGAGGAGCAGCAGCTGTACGACCTCGAGGCAGAGGAGCGACGGCTGCGCGAGAGGCAGGCGAGCGGCCGCCTCGAGCTCCCTCCCGGCCCTCGCCCTCGCCCTCGCCCTCGCCATCGCCATCGCCATCGCCATCGCCATCGCCCTCGCCTTCGCCTCGTCGTCTTGGAGTCCCTCACCGGAGCCTCCGCATGGGCCTTCTCCCTCAGGCGACCACGGTCAAGCTCTTCGCTCTCCTCTCCAAGCGCGAGGGCGTCCTGCAGCAGCGGGCGGAGATGCGCGCCTCGGCCAACGACCCGAATCGGCTGCTCGCCAAGGGCGCCGGCGTCGCGCGCAGGCTGCTGCAGGAGGAGCGGCTGCGCACGACCATCGAGAAGGCTTGTCTGCCGCCGGCGCGAGGAGCGGTCGCGAGGCGGCGCGCCCCATGACGCGTGCCAGTGGCGCCTCTGTAGGACCTGCCACGTATGAACAAGCGGTTGCGCGAGATGACGGCCGCGTGGGAGGAGGAGCACGCGGGCGCGCGCACCCCCACCCCCGGATGTTGGCTTCCGCCGCATGCCAGCCGCCGCCGCGCCCTCTCTCCTGGCGGAAGCAGCACCTCCCGCCCACCACCGCAGCAGCTCCTCCACCGGCCCATCTCCCACCGCCCCATCTCCCACCGCGCCCGTCCGCCACCCCTCAGGCGAGCGGCTCCACTACGACGGCGCGACCATCGTCTCGATGCTGGCCGCGCAGGAGGAGGACGACGCGCGCATCGAGAAGGAGGAGAAGGCGCGCAAGGAGGCGGAGTGGGCAGCCAAGAAGGCGGCGCGCGAGGAGGCAAAGGGCCTCCAGGCCAAGGGGGTCCGGCCCGGCGCGCGCTACTCCAATGGCGCGCGGCTGCCTCCTCTCCGCAGCCGTGTGCGACGCGCCAATGACGCGCATGTGTCGCAACTATCCATAGGTCCGAGGAAGGGCACGGCCCCCGCGCGCAAATCCGCCGCCCCCGACGGCGCACTCACGCCGAGGGAGCAGCACGCGGTCAACAGCCCACGCAAGGGCCCGCCCGCCAAGTTCCCGCCAAACGCGTTTGTCACGCCCGCGCCGACGGCCAAGGAGAACCACGCCTGAGCAGTGCAGGCGAGCACGTGAGGCTCGCACGCCGGCGCTTGCATGCTGGGTGGGTGTGGGCTGCGAGCGGGCTTTGAGAGGCCGCAGCAAGGCGCAATCGCAGTGGCGATCTCGAAGGGGAGGGCAACGAGCAGAGCGCATGCATGTCCAGCGCCGGCCGTCGCTGAATAGCTGCCGCGGCCAGACGCTCGTTCGCTTCGATGACAGGGTGTGGCCATTGGGGAGGGAGAGGGGCAGGAGGGAGAGGGGGGCGGAGGTGCACATCTGCATGGAGCCGCGCGCACGCTGTCTTGTGGGTGTGTCTGTGTGTGGCGCGCACCAGTGCCCACACTCTCTCGACACACAGGGGGCGAGTACTCAGTACAGCGCCCAGAGCGCGGGCCGGCCGAGAGCCCGGCGCCGGGCAGGGCTCGCGTGGGACCCGGCCTGCGCTCTGGCTCTCGGCGTCTTGGCTCGTTAATTACACACACGCGGCGTGCCCGGTAGCCGCCGTAGAGCGCAGGCGACCGGCGTCACGTGGGGCGCGGCCCCGCGGGACCACGCCGACCGCGCCGACCGCGCCGCGAGCGCGACACCCCACACGTCCGTCGTCCCACGACTTCGGGGGTTCGGTCTCTTGACTCTTCGGAACCGGTTCGGCCGTTCGCGCGCTTCTTCGGCGATTTGTGTGCGGTGAAGAAAAAAGCGGGTCGCATAACGACACACCGAAAGCGCGCATCCGGATCCACATCAGGCATCAATCAAACGCGGCCCTCCAACTCGGTCGCGCGCCTTCTTCTCAGTGATCCCGCTCCGCGCTCGCCCGGGGTCTCGCCCGGGCGCAAGCCCTTCGAGAGGCACCTCCGCAGGCGCACTGCCGGAGAGGCGCGCAGACCCGCGCCACACCCGCGCGGCTGCGCGATGGAGCAGTGCGTGCCGCCGCGCCAGCGCCAGTGGATCTCGGTCGTACCCGCCGCCGATGACGCACGCGATGGGGACGCCGCTGCGCACACACGTCTCGATGACGTACCGGTCGCGGCTCCAGATGCCGGCGTGCGACAGCTTGAGGTGGCCGAGCCCGTCGCCCTCCCACACGTCGACGCCCGCGTCGTACAGCACCTGGAGGGACGCGCCACCGGACGCGTGAGACGCACGCCCGCCTGTGGCTCGGAGCCGCGTCGCCACGGCGGCGCCAGCTCGGGCCGGAAGCGGCGCAGCATCGTCGGCAGCGCCTCGCGCAGCAGCCTCAGGTAGCCCGCGTCGGCGGTGCCTACTCGCGGCGGCAGCTGTGAGGCGGCGCGAGGAGCCGCTGCGGCCGGCCTCGTCGCAGGCACACCCGAGGGCACGTCGATGTCGAGGTCAGAGCGCGCCTTGCGGAAGGGGAAGTTGGCGCCGCAGTGCATCGACAGCGTGAAGACCGAGCCGTCGCCCTCGAAGAGCGTGGCGGTGCCGTCGCCCTGGTGGACGTCGAGGTCGACGACAGCCACGCGCGACACGCCCTCGTGCTTGCGCACATAGGCGGCGGCCACCGCGAGGTCGTTGAGGATGGTGAAGCCGGAGCCGGCGCCTGCACACCGCGGCGTCGTGGCGTCACCGCAAGCGGTCGGGCGACGGCTCGGCGAGGAGTCGTTGAGCACGTGCCGGCGTGCGCGTGATGGGTCCCGCCCGCCAGGTTGCAGGCCAGCCCGTGCCGCAGCGCCAGCTTCGCCGTGAGGACGGTGCCGCCAACCTCGAGCCGCGTGCGCCGGATCAGCTCCGGTCGGCTGAGCTGCTCGCGGAAGCCTATGCGGCGTGCCTCGGCGTCGCCCAGCCTGCTGCCGAGGAAGGCGCGGTAGTACTCGCGCTCGTGGACCGCCTCGACCCACGCGTGCGGAGGCAGCTCCGGCTGGTGCCACGAGGCCGTCGCGAGGACCGACGGCTGGGTGAGGAGAAACGCGTGGAGGTCCGCAAACTTGGACATCGGGAAGCGGTGCTTGGGCGGCCAGGAGCACGAGTAGTGCGGGTGGTACACGAGTGGCAGACGCCGAGAGACGCTCGGAGACATCGTCGGCCAACTTCTTGGCGATCTGCCTACATGGCTTAGTTTACTGATACGAGCGTCACTTTGTAACCCCCCCCCCCACTTCGTGGGGACCCCCTCACACACCCCCTCTTGGCGAAGTCCGATGATACCCTACCCTTCACCCCCTCACACACCCCCTCACCCCCTCACGCCTCGAACCCTGCTGCGAACGTGTACACCAGCAAGCGAAAATTCGATAAAAAATCTGACAGAGAGATTTTTAGCAATACCTTAATGTGATGTTACAGGTGGGTTAAGAGGGAGATGTGCGCGAGCTGCGGGACCGCCGGGACGGCGGGCGGGTGATTGCGACGCGCCGCCACTTTTGGCGACTTTTGGGACGCGCGTCAATCGGCCGCAATACCAAACAAGCAGGGGGAGGCGGGAGCAGGAAGAGCAAGGGCAGGGGAAGGCTGCAGTCGTGGGAGCGGAGGCGTAACAGAAGGTGCAGGGATGCTAGGGGGCAGCTGCAGAGGCTGGATGAGGAGAGAGTGCGCCGGGGGGAGGAACCGCTCACAGACCCCGACCTCGAGCACTTAGGAGTTCCGGCAGACTACGTGTGGCAAATGTCAATACAGGAGTGGAATGCGCTCATGCGTGCGCTGCACGGCAACGGGCGCGGGGCGGGCCGAGGCGGAGCGCGCGGGGGGGTTAGGGGAGCGACAAAAGCGAGGGGAAGGAGAAGCGAGCAAAAAGAACGTCCTGCGTGTTGCCTCACGCTCAACGTGTGCGGGCTGCACCTGGAAAGGCGGGGCGAGACGATGGAGGAGATCGAGGAGCTGAGAGGGGGGACAGGGGGCGCGAGTCGGGTGAGAGATACAGGGAATGACACGACAGCGAAGCTAGAAGATGTGATAGGGATCATCAAGCAGGGGTGTGTGACCATCGCCACCCTCGCAGACACCAAACAGACTAGGCGAGAGCTGGAAGAGGCGATAGCGTTGCTGCAGACCAGAGGGTTGGACGGGTGCGGCACGCCAGGTTGGTGCGACCACATATCGGGGGAGATGCATACGGGGGTCCTGGTCGTGTGGGACCCCACTCACATCCGAGTAGAGAATAGGGACACGGAAGGGAGAGCGGTGGCGACCGAAGTTGAGGAGGGGAGAATAGTGAGCGTCGGGGTAGAGGAAGTGGCCAGCTGCAGGAAGTGGACGCAGTTTGGGGTCTACATGCCGGTGAGACAGAGGAAGGCGGAGGTGGTGAGACCGATGTGGGAGAAGCTAACCGAGGCGCTCGATGCCACGAGGGGAGAATACATGATCGGGGGGGACTTCAACGCAGAGACGGAGGAGGCGCTGAGGGAAAGGGGCGCACAGAGGGCGACCCTGGCGGACAGGCTGTTCCAGCAGATGCTGGGGGATGGAGGCCGAGAGCTGCTGACCATGGCGGACGAAGCCACCTACCGAGCAGGGACGCAGATTGACAACTGGGTGGTCACATCTGGGCTCGCGTACAGGGTGTGTTGGGAGTACCCTCAGGGGTGAGACTGGGCCGGGAGGACCTGGTGGGTGGCCGGCCCGATCAGTACAGCCTTCAGACAGGCCTTGATACTGGCCGGTGAAGCACCTTACAACTGCTCGCAAGGCGTTCTGCTCTTCACACGGCCGAAGCATCGCTGCGGACACCATGTTTTCCGACTCAAAGTACTTGTTCGGCGAGTGGACGGCGCACTCGAAGGCAGCAGTCGTCTGGGCTCCAGCTGGAAAGCCACCTGTGCGTGCACGGACGCAGCACGCACTATAAAGTCACGCTTGCCACGACTAGCGCCCGTCTGCTGCACGCCCGGCTCGCGAAGCAGCCTTCTCCACAGCCCGTCCTCTAGCCCGTTTAGGCGAGAGGAGAGCGTCCCCCCCCAAGTCGACACCGTAGAATCGATTTCTGCTACCCTTGCCCTGCGAACGCGCACCCCCGGGGCTAGGGCTCTCTTGCCCGCAACCCGACACCGATCATCCGGCCCGCTGGGTGCGCTTCTGAGCTCCTCGGCCCTGGATGTGAGGTTACTGATTGCACTCCAAGTGCTCCAAGTGCTAACGATTTTCACCGCAAAACGCTGGTGCAGATGAGTATTATTCGGTTGAAGTCCGAGAGTTGCACCGCTGCAAGGGCGTGCGTGGCGGTGCGGAGACGCCGCTGACTCGGCCACCATCCGCGGGTGAGAGGGCGATACTCGCTTAGTGTGGGTAAACCATAAAAGTAGGTTTGAATTCGTCCACGTAAGGCTTGGTGAGTGGTTGGGGTGGCCTCAGGCATCCCCAAGGGAGCCTCTGCGGTGCCACATAAGCAGCTTAGTGATTGTCGAGACTTTAAAGTATTCGCCGGAAGAAACGCGAACAAGACACGACGGCGGTACTATGGTCACCAGTAAACCATAATTCGACTTTGTCTTTGAGGGATCATATCTCAAAAATCCGGGAGATAGCATAGCCTTATTGTTGCATATTATGCCACATAAGGTCAAACTCGACCCCACAAGCATCAAGAACCCGATGCTCCGGCTCGACTGTGCCGGCACACTGCCTCCTCGCGCCAGCTGCTCGCAGGCCGTCGCGGCCCGTGGTGCACCAGAGAGAGAGGTCGACACGTTGCCCCCGCCGGCGAGTCCGCGCGGCTCAGGCCGGCCAGAAGGTGTGTGGTGGCGGCACCGTGGCAGGATTGCGGAGAAGAGCTCGCCGAACGCGAGCAGCAGATGGCCAAAGTGTGCCAGCGCGAGAGCCTCGCGAGCGGGCGCAGAAGGAGCTCGCCGTGACACGATGCCGGGCGGTGGTGGTGCTCTGGCGGCTGTGCACAGTGGGCAGGGCCAGGCTGCAGCAGGGCAGCACGATGGTAGTGCCCTGCTGCAGCCTGGTCTGACATGCACAGGGCGAACAGAGGCGGTACTATCGTCCGGCGCTCGTCGTCGAATCTGGGCCAACTTCGACCGCCGCCACAGCTCGCCACGAGCACGCAGCGACAAAATGTTGACTGTACGGAAGTTGAGGCTGGTCGAGAGGAAAAGGCTGCCGTGCAAGCCGGCAGCAGGCCGGCTCGGCGTGGACTGCCGCGGCGACTTTTATGGGCTTCTCTGTTCATAGTACCGTATACGGTACTATGGTTTACCCACACTAAGCGAGTAGGAAGCATGTCCGCCCTCTGAGGCGGCCGTCCGAGTCGGGGAGGCACGCGCCCGACCATCCTCGCGGGCGTGGGCGGCCTTGTCGGCCCGCTATGCTAACGCAAAGTCGGCCCTTCCTCGCGGTCGGCTGCGGAGGCCCCTTAGCCCTACCTAGCCGGAGCTAAGGAAGCCGGCTTTTTCGACGCTAACCCTAGGAGAAACCGCTCCGTAGGGTTGCCGGCACCATCGGGCGGCGCCATGCGGATGGAGAGAGTCGGGTCTGCCATCGGCGGGCCGTCAGGGCGCTGAGAAAGTCAAGGATGACTTTTTTCGCTTTCTTGACTTTCTGCCCGCTCTGGTTTCTCCTTGTCCCCCGCCATTGTGTGTACACATACATACATGCCTCGCGACCTCGCCGCCGCCGCAGCCGTTGGCGCGATGGCCGCCGCCATCGGTCTCGCCCTCCTTACCTGGCGCCGTCGCCTCCGGCCTACGAGGCTAGCGCTTCGCCTCAAAGATGGGCGCTCCATCGGCGGCTGTGCCACCGGCGGCGTTGCCCGCTTTCTCGGCGTCCCGTTCGCCGCGCCGCCAGTCGGAGCGGACCGGTGGCGGCCGCCGAAGCCGCTCCCGCCCGCCGCCGCAGATGAGGTGCAGAGCGCGCAGAGCTGGGCACCGCTTTGGCGCGCGCCGCAGCCAGACCTCGGCTGGAATAAGCGTGGCACAGCCTTCGGCGTGCGGGTGGCAGATTCGGAGGCTGGCTGCCTGCAGCTGAATGTGTGGACGCCGGAGGCGCTGATCGGTGGAGGTGAAGCGCTCCGGCCGGTACTCTTCTACATTCACGGCGGCGCCGGCAAGCTGATGAGCGCGCACGACGACGACTACAGCGGCCACCAGCTGGCAGCGAGGCACGGCCTCGTCTACGTGGCGGCGCAGTACCGCTTGGGCGCGCTCGGCTTCATGGCGCACCCCGCGCTCTCCGCCGAGGACGACGAGGGCGGCGAGCGCGGCAGCGGAAACTATGCGGTGCTCGACCTGGTCGCGGCGCTGCGGTGGGTGCAGGCGCACGGCGCGTCCTTTGGCGGCGACCCGGCCAACGTCACCATCTGGGGCCTCAGCACCGGCGCGCAGCTTGTTGCGACGCTGCTCGTGTCGCCGCTCGCTGAAGAGCTCTTTCACCGGGCGATGATCCAGTCGTGCGTCGACCTCACCAACGTGCGCGAGCTGCGCGGGCGGCACGAAGTGTGGCAGCACAAGACGGCGGAGGAGTGGGGCCGCGCGCTGGCAGCTGCGCTGGGCTGCGCGAGCGACGACGCGGCGGAGGAGCTGCGGCGGTGCCGCTCGCTGCCCGCGAGCGCCATCGTCGACAAGAGCTGGGACACGGCGGCCACCGACTGCTACGAGCCGGCCGTGGACCGGCGGGCGGGCCTCGGCGCCGCCAAGCCCCTCACGTCCGTGGAGGCGCTGTCGAGCGGCCGCTTCCACCGCGTTCCGGTGCTGCTCGGCGTGACGGCTGACGACGGGCTCGGCAAGGCGGAGCTCGAGTGGACGATGTTCGACGACGTGGCGACAGTTGACGAGTACCGCCGCCTCCTCGAGCGGAAGCTCGGCGCGGCGCGGCTGGCGGAGGCGCTGCGGCTCTACCCGGCCGAATCTGACAATGACGTCGAGGTCGCGCTCGGGCGGCTGTCCGACGACTTGTGGTACGCCGTGGGCAGCTGGGCGATGGCGGACTTGCTCGTGGACGCGCCGGCGGCGGCGCCGGTCTACGTGTACCGTGTGACGCAGACGGGTCACACGGAGCACGGGTCGGACACGCCGCTGTGGAACGGGTCCCGGTGGGGCGACGACGGCCGACCCGCTGGACCGGCGCCCGATGCGGCGATGGCATTCCTCGCCAATTTTGCGCTCTCCGGTGACCCAAACGGCGCGGGCCTGCCACGGTGGGAGGCGCACACACAGGAGGCGCCGCTCTACATGCAGCTGGGCGAGGCCGTGGGGATGCGCGGCCGCGATGAGGCGGAGGCGGCGCGGTACGCGCTGCTGGGCGCGTGGATACGGGAGGAATTACGGGACGGGGGACCGGAGAGAGAGAGACTGAGTGAGTCTGCTGCAGCGAGGCGGAACTAGCTGGGTTCGGACTATTTGCGGGGTAAGGTATGATGTCCTTCCGCGGTCAGGACCATCCGCGGACCCTACCATACCCGGAAGGGCACGGGACTGGCGGTTCGCGCGCACTGTCACCTAACACAGGTTACACAATTTATACAAGGTTTTGTGAGCAGAGAGGAGAGGGAAATAAGAATTTAACCACGAAAAAAATAATTTCAGAGCACAGAGACAACAAAGAAAACTCTCTGCCTCACAGGACACAGCAGACAGGCTCGACACAGACGCGGACTGCGACTGGCACGTGCGGGTACGGTCAACACGGGCACACCAAGAACTCCAGGCACTTGAGAAAAAAAAATGCGCGGCGTAGATAGAGGGGCGGCCCCCAGAGGGAAATAGCGGCGGTCCTCATCCGAGTGCTGTAAGTCGAGGGCCAGCTGTTATATTAACACAAAAGGCAACAATCGAATTTCAGCAACAGAACCGCAACACGCACGACGCACCGCGCTCGGCCCGTCGCCGAATTTTCTTAAAACCGTGGTATGAAGTTGCGTTGCCCGCCCCCCCCTCCCCTCTCTCCTCCTCACTCCCCTGCCCGCCATATGGCACATGGAGCAGGCGGACATCGCTTCCAGGGGGGGGGGGGGGCACTTCTGCCCACAGCCACACCACATGCTAGGGAGAGCTCAGCGTTGCGCCGGTGAACGCTTCGTGCATCGGTACCACCGCTCCTAGACGCACGAAACGCGAATCAAGGCGTGGATCCGCAGGCTTGCTCGCTGTCGTCCTGAATTACAACGTGCTGCCCCGCTCTCACGGCGCGCCCATGCGCGTCACACGCGACGCACCGCGGCGGCCCCCCTCGCTTGCGGCGCCTTGCTTTATCCAAACGCCATCGGATTGGGACCGTCGCGTTTGTCTGCAGAGGCCCTTCCTGGCAATATTTGAATTTCGTGCCCCACTTGCTGCTAAGATAGTCGTTGTTGTTCTTGCCACTTTTCACAGTGCGATGCAGCCGGCTCGAGGAGTTCGCTTTGAACGTGGAGCTCGTCTCGTGCGCAATAGACACCGATCCCGTGAGGGAAGACACGATCTTCAACAGGGGGTGGACCCAGCGAGGGTACCGATCCGGGTTGATCGGACTGAGGGAGCTGTCTGACCTGCAACCGGAGCGGACAAGCCTCGCCTAAATAAAAGTAAAAGCGATCTAACTCTGATACAAAATCTCCCTCGCCTGAGTGCTGCGCGCGCGTGCCCCGCTGCCCCCGCCCGAGTACGGTGAGATGAGAGGGATGGTGGGACATGTACATGTATGTTTGTGTGAGGGATCTTCAAGCCTCGCCTGATAGTCACAGTCCTCCGAATAGGCAGGCCAAAAGTTCTCGTCGAAGGTGCCCACGCGGTGAAGGGCACGGTTGGCGAGAGCAAAGGCGCTCCAGCCGTGGAACAGCCAGTTGCACACTGGGTCTCGTCCTCCAGGCGTTGAAGCCAGCAGCCCCGCCCAAACGTGGGACGCGATCGTTCGAAGCGTGCCAGGCCTGAAGGAGACGTCTGCGTTCACGATTAGCCACCACGGCGACTGTTGGTTCTGTAGCATGATCGTGTTCCAAGCTGCGGCACACCCAAGGTTCTCACGGTATGTGACGACCGAGACCTGCTTGACATGGTTGGGCGGAGACTTCCTCATTCGTGCGGTCCACGCGCACACTTCCGCATTCGGCTGGCCGTCGTCCAGGTTGTGGACGAGGACGAGTTTGTGCACTGGGTGGTCTATGCTCGTCACGAGTTGATCGAGGAGCGTCAAGCCGTTCATCACGGGAACGCCCATCACGGGAATCGAAGGAGCCTTGGCGTGTGGATCGACTGAGCCGTGGAGGCTGGCAACAGCGATGAGGACATGCATTCCGACGTATCCGCTCCGCCTCGCTCCGCCTTCAGTCTCCCCACCGCGTGACAAAAGAAATCACGGGTCGACGAAACTCCTTCGCACTCTCAAGAGAAGAATCTTATAACAAGACTCCCTCGCACGACACTAGGCACGGGACTGGCGCGCACTGGCACTAACACAGGTACACCACGGGAGCCGCCTATGTAAGCGACTCCTGCGAGGACGGCGAGGCACTTAGCTCCGTGCACTCGACCGCCCTCGCCGCTGGCAAGCTCATTCACAATCTGCTCTGCGATGGCCGTGTGAAGAACGACTGAGATGCGCTGCTTCTGCAGCCCCAGCCAGCTCTTGGTGGTCCAAGTCACCTCATCGAGGTACTGGGCCCGCGTCAGCTTGTTCTGCAGCACGTTCGCCGCCCCCCAGAGGATCTCGCCGACCCCCTTCCCAAACCCACCGAACGACTCGAACAGCAGCAGCCGCACGTCGACGTCCTTGTCCTCCCTGGCGTAGCGATACTCGCCGCCATAGGACGGTATGCGGCGATCGCCGCCCACTACCCTGCCCCCCCTAGTATGCCATCGACCAGTCCCCTGCCCCCTCTCGCCCTTGCTCTTCCTCTGACAAAGAATTTAAATAAAACAACTCTCTCTCACAGCAGACAGGCTTCCCTCTCAAGACCGCAAGGGCGAGGACACGCGTAGGCCGCACCACTAGCGAAGCCCACAGAGTGGGAAACTCCTATCACCGCCTCTGCCACCCACGGCGTGAGCCTTGGCTGCCTCTGTCAGTGTGCCCGTGATAGTGAGAGTCTGTGCCAGTGAGAAGCCGGAGGAAGGTCGCTAGTCGAGAGAGATCGCCAGTGGAATAGGGAGTCCACCGTGCTGCGAACCTGTCGCTGTCCCTTTCGTCAGTAGCAGGAGAACTAGGAGAGCGCAACCAGTAGGAGGCCCGCGCCTGCCCCCGTGCCGCCGGGTGCAACTTTGTCCTATACGAGAGAGGAATCCCTGGGACCCTGTCGTGTGGGTGAACCCTGCCCAGCCCCCCTCCGTGTCGCGATGCGCTCCCCGCTCCCGTTCCCCTGTGTCCCTGATCGTCCTTACAAGATCCTGCTCGCGCAGGTGGGGACCCTGTCCTTCTCCCACCCCTTGTTTGGTGTGTCCGTTTTATTTATTTATAGCAGACAGGCTCGACACTGGTGCGAACTGGCGCGTGCTAGCGTGACAAAGAAATCACGGCACATTTTACAACGAAACTCCTTCGCTCTGTGTTCGTGCGTCGCCCATCTCTCCTGGAGATGACTGCTCTATTTATTTATCCTTCGCACAAGTGCCCGTGCCCCGCCCGTGTGAAGAAGGCCCGCAGGTAGTCTCGGCTCCCTCGCGCCCCATCACCGCCCACAGGGGGCAGGGCCTCCAGGGGGCTCGCATCCAACCTCTCACAGCGCACAGCGCCAAATAAATAAATAAATAAAACGGTCCAACTGCACATGCACATGTGCATGTTGCATGTGCACATGCACAATGTGTCCCCGCACAGCGCCATACACGTAGACGTATTGGTTCTTCTCTCAACAACAAGGCTGTGTGAATTAGTATGCTACTCGCGCTGCACTGCTGCGCGGCGCTGCAAGAGCCGATGCTGCTCCTCGCGCAGACTGCCGCACGCGCCGCCGGCCGGCACAAAAGTGTAGAGCTCTAAAGCGAGCTCTCACAATCGGACCTTCTCAACACTCACCCTGCTGCTGGCCCCGTCCTGTTTCGCCTTGCCTTTGGCCTTGGGCTTCGCCTTCGGCTTGGACGCGGCAGTGGGCAACACGCCTGCGCCCGAGACTGCGGTAGCTGCTGCCTTCTCCGCGGCCCGCGCCGCCCGCTTCTCGCGTTTGATTCGCGCCCGCTTCTCGGCCTTGGCAGAACGTTGCACAACCGAGGGCGGCCTCTCGTCGTCGTCGTCGTCGTCGTCGTCGTCCTCCTCCTCCTCCTCCCCCTCCCCCCCCTCCTCCTCCTCCTCCTTCTCCGCCTCGCCGTCGCGAGCGCGCCGGGGGCGAACGGCATACTCGCCGTCGTCCTCCTCCTCGCAATCCTCCTCGTCCTCCTCGCCCTCGTCGTCGTCCTCCTCGCCCTCGCCATCATCGCTCGCTCCCGGAAGGCCCTCTTGCTCGTAGATCTTCTTCAGCTTCCGCGTGCTCGGTGCCGCCTTCTCCTTGCGAAGGTCCTTTCGCTCCTGCTTGCTCAACTTCCGCCCCGCCGCTGGAGCGTCTCGGCCACCACAAGCGGCGGCCTCGCCTGGCCCGAGTTCGCTCCGGCGCACCGCCTCGCCGCGCTCGGCGAGGCTCGCCTCCCATCGCTCGCGCCGCCGCTGCTTTTTTCTCTGCTGCCGCGCCTTTTGTGCCTCGCTCGGCCCGTCTCGCTTCGCTATGCCCCGCGAGGGCGCCGAAGGCGCCGCCTTTGGTGCAGCCGGCGCAGCAAGCGCGCCTCGAGAGCCCACCAGATGCGTCATCCGGTCGGCAGCGGGCAGAAAGCGAGCTCCCTGGCGCGTCTGCTCAACGTGCCGAACCCGCGGCTTGTGCGCGTGGCGTCGTACCATCAGCGACTGCGCGAGGCGAAGAAAACACGGCGAATAGGAATCCTAGGTCGTGTTCGTGTCTGGTGTCTATTAGCTCCGAGTAGAGGGGGCGCTCCGCTGCTAGGGGAAACCCAAAGCGCAGACCAACCCTCTGAGAACCGTGTTTACTTTACATACGGCCCTTTCCCTGCGAAGTGCGAACGCGCCACCCCCCACAGGGCTAGGTAGGTAGGGCTCTCTTGCCCGCAACCCGATCCCAACCATCTGGCCCGCTGGGTGTGCTTCTCAGCCCCCCGGCCCTGGATGTGCGGCTGATGACGCACTCCAAGTGCTCCAAGTGCGCTCTAAGCTTCGCTAGTAGACCCATAGAGCGGGCGGGTGGGGCGGAGGCCCCAAAACGGCGGGAGGGCTATCTCGGAAGAGCTAGAGGGCCCAGCCACCCCTCCACCCTCCACACCCTCCACCCCTCCACCCTCCCGCGGAGCGAGAGAGGTCCGTCCTCGAGCCCTCCCACTTCCACCCACCTCCGATCGGAGGGCTCGCACGCCAGCCCACAGGGCTGGAGAGGTCCCCGTCGGATCGGCGTCGGGAGGGCTCCACAGGGCTAACCCCCTCCCCGGACGCCGGGTGGGCTCGGAGGGACGGTCGAACAAGGGAGGATCTTCGTGGCGGGAGGGCTCGAGAGGGGTCGGAAGGGCCCTCCGGGAGGGGTCATGGTCGCAAAAAGATAAAAAACGAAGTCGCGGCTTATGTGACTGCCCCCCAAGAGGGCTCGGAGGGCTCGGAGGGCTCGGAGGGCTGGAGGGCTGGAGGGCTCCATTAGGGCTCGGAGGGGTCGTACGATCCTCTGAGCCG
>NW_005200982.1:288437-330767 GCF_000372725.1 Emiliania huxleyi CCMP1516 | reverse complement strand
CTGCCCAAAGTCGAAGCGCTCGAGAGCTCTTGAGAGCTTTGGAGAGCTCGAGAGCTCCGAAGGGTCCGAGGGCTCGGAAGGCACAAAGGCACCACTGTTGCGCTAGTGAGCGCTCGATCGCTCTGTCTCGCAGGCTCACAAGTGCTCGAGTGCTCCGCGAGCTCGCCACGCGCATTCCTCCGAGCCCCCTGAGCCCGGCTCGGCGGCTCGCCCCTACGCCCCTCGCGAGCCCTCCGAGCACTCCATCCCTTGTGAGCCTTCCCGACCGAGCCCTCACTCGCCCACCAGCGCCACCCTCGTGCCTCTCTGCCCTCCGAGCCCTCCGACCCCTCCGAGCTCTCCACCCCTCCCAAGCCCTCACGAGCCCTCCTACGCCTCGCCTTTGGCCAGCCCTCACGGGCGAAGGACCGTGAGTTGAGGAAATCCAGGGACGCGACCCACTTCGCCACAGACATCCCGCGCCTCGCCGCTATGACGGCCACACGACCGCAGCTCGTGTGCGTGTGTGTGTGTGGCCGTCTTTGTCCGGAGTGAAAAGTCCAACGCACTCGTCGGTGTGATGGTGTCCCTGACCCGCTGCGCCGCGCGCAGCGAACCTCGACGGCGACTTCGGTGGCCCTCAGTCACTTGTTCTGCGGCTTGTGTGAGCTCGGCGACTGCCGGCACACTGTGAGACCATGGGTGTGAGGTAAAACCACGCCACCAGCGCTTGGTCACATCGGCCCCGAGGTCAGATCCTTCTCTACTCTGTTGATGACACGACTTGTCTACTGGCTGGAGCCGAGCAGGAGGGCTCAGCGCACAACCCCTGGTCAACTCTGAGGGTCCTAGGAAGCTTTCCCTTTAGGTCACGGTCCGCACTCTCGGTCTCGGCTCTCGCCGTGTCTCGCCTCCCTCGCCCTCCCGACCCCTCGACAGACGACACCCCCACGCAGCGGCACCCCCGCACCTCCCCACCCCTCCCGCCGTTTTAGGGCCTCCCCACCCGCACTCCTAGTAGAGGGGGCGCTCCGCCGCTGGGGGAAACCCAAAGCGCAGACCAAGCACCGCAACCCTCGAGCGAGACCGCCCGCGTGTGCAGCCGTGTTTTCTGTTTAGAGTTTACTTTACGCCTTTACGGCCCCCTTTGCCTTTCCCCTGCCGCCTGCGACCGGGCGCACCCCCCTAGGGGTTCGACCTAGGGGTCTCAGGGCTCTCTTGCCCGTAGCCCGCCCCCGAGCATCCGGCCCGCTGGGTGCGCTTCTTACTTAGGGGACCCCTAGGCTTAAAAGGGTGGGCCCTGGGGCGCCTGCGGCTTAAACGGCTTAAAACTTGCCATGGCAAGTTTTAAGAGCTGCTGGGCCGCCAATTCCTTAAACGGTCTTAAACGCTTAAACGGTGCGGGAGAGCTCCCGAGGTCGATGGTCCGGGAGGCTCCCGGTAGACGCCGGAGGCCGGGAAGCTGGCTACAGTCAGCTAGCACGCGTCCCCTATGCGAGTATGGCTTCTGCGGGCCTAATAACGGCAGTATTGGAGAAAACGGCGCGGAACCCAGCGACGCGTGCCGGCGAGGCCGATTTTCTTAAACGGTCTTAAAAGAGGGACCCCCCGTGCCTGCAATCTCTTAAATGGCAAGTTAAGCCCCCAAACCTCCTCGTTTCTTAAAAGGTCTTAAAAAATCCGGCCCTCAGAACCCTAGGGGTCCCCTAAGGCTTCTTAGCTCCCCGCTGGGTGTGAGGTTAATGACTGCACTCTCCAAGTGCTCGGCCGACTGCACGCTCAAGGCTACACGCTCGCACACCACTTGCAGAGTGGCTCTCCCGCCCACGGCGGAGGCACGCCAGGCCCCTGGCAGCCGGCCGTCACTCGCCTAAGCGCCTAAGCGGCCTAAGCGGGGGGTGCTTAGGGTGCTTAGGCGCTTAGGCGGCCCTTGCGAGCGTGGCGGCGTGGTGGTATCGTAATACAAGTGACTCCGATGACACACATGATGCTCCTGCTAGTGTCATCGCTCAGAGAGCAGCCTCACCGCGTCGAAAGTCTACCACTGGCCCTGGTCGCACACCGCCGCTGAGCTGTGATGATGCCCACAGCACCAGCAGCAAAGGCGGGCGGGCCGACCCCGCGGCCATCGCCGCCGCTGCCGCCTCCTCCGCCGCCGCCGCCGCCCCCTCCGCCGTCGCCGTCACCTTGGGCTGCATCACCCGCGCCGCCGCCGCGCACCGGCTCGTGCTCATTCAAAGGCGCCTCGAGTTGCAGGCCAGCGGCACTGGCGTTGTCGTGGTCAGGCTGCCCAACGTCGGCGCGGGAGGGAGGGGGCAAAGCCGTTATGAAGAGCGCGAGAGCGAGCGCCGACGGCCCAGATTATGAGCAGCAGCCCGCCTGGTCATGGGCCACTTGCCTACGTGCGTCCAGCTTCCACTATTGGACGAACGTCGAAGTTTGCTCTCCGACGCCGTGCCGAGCGAAACCTTTTCCTTCGAAGCTCAGCGACGTAGCCGGGCGAGCGGAATAGGGCAGCCCTAGAGAGCACCTTGAGGCCATTCAATAGAGCCCGTGGTATAGTCGAGGGTCGATCGCCGGCCGGCGCAGTGCTGCTCTGACCGCTCCGCCGGGCCGCCTCCGGGCCGCCGCCGCGGAGACGTGCACATAAGGCAAGTTGGATCTCTAAAGATATATGGGCCTCGCGTCGTCCGCCGCTTATCCCGTGACCTGCGGAATTCGCGATACCGAGGAGTCTCGAGCTTCAGCTGGCGAGACATCATGCCGCTCTCGGCACAGAAGCAGCGCGAGCGCCGCGCCGCGAAGCGCGCTGCCGAGGCTCAGGACGCGGCTCGCGGGCAGCGCAACCGCCCGGCGCCGAGCCGGTGCTAGGCCGCCTCCGCTGCGCCTGCTTCCTTGCGCGCCGCTGGACGTCGGCCGAGAAGACCGCTTCCCTCTGGGGACCCGACTCCGCGAAGATCGCGCGCGCGTCGTGAGTGGCGGCGCGCGCGCGATCTCCGTTCCCGGGCACGCCGGTCGCAGTGGCATGGGCTCCCAGGCTCAAAAGCGCTCCCGCCAACAGCGAGCGAGCGCCGCCGCTGCTCCTCCTCCCGCCGCCGCTCACCGAGACTCGGTGCCGCCGTTCGCCGCCGCCGCCGCCGCCGCCGCCGCCGCCGCCTCGCGCCTCGCCTCCGTCACCGCCGCCCTCCATCTCGCAGCGGCGCGTCCCTCTGATGGCGCGGGCGCCTCGCTCACCGGCGCCTCGCCGCCGCCCCCCCCCCTTCTTGCGCCGCTCCGCTCGTGGCCGCCGCCTCCCCTGTCAATCCCGCCGCCTCCCCTGTCATCCCGCCGCCCGCACCACCGCCGCCACCGCCTCGCGCCTCGCCGCCGCCGCCACCGACCGCCCTCCCCTGTGCCGCTGAGCGCGGTGCAGGGGGCGAGCCCCCGCTGCGCAGCCTCACCGCAGTGCACTGCGCTCTCACGCGCCCCTGACGATTAGTGAGGAGGTGGTGTTGCACAGCATGGGGCTCGGCGAGCGTTTAGCGAGCCCCTCAGCTAGTAAAGATATAAGGGCCTCGCGTTGTCCGCGGTTTATCGCGTGACCGGAGGAACTCGCGGACCCGAGGAGTCTCGAGCTTCAGCTGGCGAACCATCATGCCGCTCTCGGCACCGCAGCAGCGCGAGCGCCGCGCCGCGCAGCGCGCTGCCGAGGCTCAGGACGCGGCTCGCGGGCAGCGCAACCGCCCGGCGCCGAGCCGGTGCTAGGCCGCCTCCGCTGCGCCTGCTTCCTTGCGCGCCGCTGGACGTCGGCCGAGAAGACCGCTTCCCTCTGGGGACCCGACTCCGCGAAGATCGCGCGCGCGTCGTGAGTGGCGGCGCGCGCGCGATCTCCGTTCCCGGGCACGCCGGTCGCAGTGGCATGGGCTCCCAGGCTCAAAAGCGCTCCCGTCAACAGCGAGCGAGCGCCGCCGCTGCTCCTCCTCCCGCCGCCTCTGCTCCTCCTCCCGCCGCCGCTCACCGAGACCCGCCGCCGCCGCCGCCGCCGCCGCCGCCTCGCGCCTCGCCTCCGTCACCGCCGCCCTCCATCTCGCAGCGGCGCGTCCCTCTGATGGCGCGGGCGCCTCGCTCACCGGCGCCTCGCCGCCCCCCCCCCCCCTTCTCGCGCCGCTCCGCTCGTGGCCGCCGCCTCCCCTGTCAATCCCGCCGCCTCCCCTGTCATCCCGCCGCCCGCACCACCGCCGCCACCGCCTCGCGCCTCGCCGCCGCCGCCACCGACCGCCCTCCCCTGCGCCGCTGAGCGCGGTGCAGGGGGTGAGCCCCCGCTGCGCAGCCTCACCGCAGTGCACTGCGCTCTCCGCGCCCCTGACGATTAGTGAGGAGGTGGTGTTGCAGCGCAGCATGGAGCTCGGCGAGCGTTTAGCGAGCCCCGCAGCTAGTTTTCATATATGAACTTCAAAATACCATTGGCTAGTGGGCTACTAGGCTAGTCTAATCCTACTCATCACAACTCGCCAGAAACACCCCCACACTATAGGGTCATTGTGTAGCCCTGCTGAGAAGGAAAAGGTTTCTGCAAGGTCCGTATGGCTCACCGTGTAGTCGGCCGCTCCAAGGGCGAGTCAAGTGCTCCAAGTGCCTGCGCGCGCCACAATACGGACCAAATCACGGGGTGCCGCGCCGCCGTGGGTCCAATCATCCCGCTTACGGCGCGACGGGCCGTGGGACCGGGGCGCTCCTGCTCCTCCCAAAAGCCGGGCTCCACGCCCAGACCTCGCTCGCTCTCTCTGGCCGGGCGAGACGGGACCCCTCTCTCGCCTAGCGCCTTGTTGAGGGTGCTCATTGCCGCACCTTGTGCGCCTGCTGCTTGAGCTTGGACAGCACGCCGTTTGGCCTCCGCGCGGCCGCCGCGGCCGCCGGCGGCCGCTGCGCGGCCAGAGGCCCGCCGCCGCCCGCCGCCCTCTTGTGCTGCACAAGGTTGGGGCGGCCGCCCGCCGCCGTGCGCGGCTGCTTGCCCGGCCTCGCGGGGCCGCCCTCGACGACAATCTCGCGGCTGCGCTTCGCCTCTTCGATCGAGCGGTAGCGCTCGCGCAGCCGCTCGGCCGCCGCCCGCCGAGCCGCCTCGTCGCGCCCGTCGCCGCGGCCGCCGCCGCCTCCCCCGCCTCCCCCGCCGCTGCCTCCGCCGCCCATCCGCTCCTCCCACATCCGCTCCGCCTGTGGTCGCCGCGGGAGGGCGCAGTGAGCCGGCGGCGGGCGGCGCGGCGGGCGGCGGGCGCGCGGCGGGGGCAGCCGCCACCTCTCGCGCCTCGCGCAGCGCCAGCGCGTCCTCGAGCGAGTCGGGGTGCGCTCGCCGCCGCTCGACGCGGCCGTCCTCGTCGCGCACCTCGTCGAGGACGCGGTCGGCGAGCGCCTCGGCCCTCGAGGAGGACGCCGCGCCGGCCGGCGCAGCGCCGCCCGTCGCCAGCGTGCCCCACGTTTTGCTCCCCTCCACGAGCGTCTTCCAGCCGCGCACGAGCCGCTCACTCTTGGCGGCGATGGCCGGCGTCGCGTGCTTGCGGAGTGCGTTGACGGTGACGCCGATGAGCGTCTTCTCCAGCACGGTCACCGTCAGCGGCCTGCTGGCCAGCTCGTCGAGCCGCTCGGCGAGCGCCGTCCGGCTCGCCTTGGCCCTCGCCGCCGCCCGCCGGAGCACCGCCTCGGCACGCTCGAGCTCGGCCGCCGCCCCCTCCTCCTCCGAGATGGCGTCCTGCAGCGTCCGGTGCAGCCGCTGCGCACGCACCGTCGGCGCCTCGCAGGGCTCGGCGCGCAGGGAGGCCATGTATGCTCTTGTGCACCCGCGCCGCGAAGAGGTCGGCCACTACCTAGGTCGATTCGCGGATATTTTCTTTTATTTCCTTTCGGCGGGTTCCCTTGGCTTCGCCAGCGCTGCCTACGACTGCGACACGCACGTCGGCTCGCCGCCCGCGTCGCCTGCGGCGGGCCCGCATAGCGCGCCGCTCGTCGGGAGCGTGCTCAGCAGGCTGTTCGACAGGCTGTGCAGCGAGCGCAGGCTGACTGACTCAGAGCGCCGCTGATGCGGCGTGGGGCCGCCGGCGGCGCTGCTGCCGCGCACGCTGCGCTGTGGGCGTCACCATCGTGTCCTCGCTGCGTCGCCGACGCCACTTGCCGCTCGCGGCTGCCTGCCCTGTGCCCTTCCCTGCCAAGCGGATCTCGTGCTCCGTCCGTCCACGGGCCGCTCGCCAAACAGGTCAAAGTGCACAGCGGTGGCGGCGGCGCTAAAGCTGGTGTACGTCTTAAAGCTGGTGTACGCTCGCGTGGCGCGCTGTGATGACTACGGCGTACCCGAGCTGGAACCACTCCCAGAGATGCACGCTCACGATACCTTCGTCTCTGCTGCCTCGCGTGCGAGCGAGCGAGGTAGGGAGGCCTCCCCGGTGAGACATGTCCTCTCAAGCCACCGGGTGGAAAAAGAATTTTACAAATTCTACGCACTACACTGGGCACGGGACTATAGCGCGTGCCTTTTCTTTCTTTCTCTTCTGGGCACGGGTGGCGCGCACCTGGCACTAACACTGGTACATCACCCTTTCTACGGCACGACGCCGTGCGGTACTGTTGGGCCCCACATGCCTGCGCCCAGCGAGGCTTCTTCCTCGCTCAAGTGGATCCACTGCAAGTTCTCCATGCAGCTCAGCCCGGCCCACCTCGCCGACGTGCGAGCTGGCATCGGCGAGCAGCTCGGGAACTCGATGCTCCGGCGCGAGACGCTCTGCGGCTCTCCCTGCCGGCCACCCCTGACCGGCGCGGGTGCTTGCTGCAGGTACAACACGTCCCTGGGCGGGGTGGCGCTGATGTTTGACCGGCTGGCCATCAAGAGCGACCTCGCCGTCATCTCCTCCGATGCGCCCGTTGTGTTTGTGCCCATCGAGGCGCCGGCTCCAGTGCCTCTGCCACCCTGTGGCCACTCCTTCTCTCCTTCTCTCAAATCCGAGACGGGTGGCCCTCGGGTGGCAGGTGCGGCTGCTCGTCTTTGCGCCCGAGGTCGGCCAGCGGATGGAGGCGACCGTCCTCCGCCACGGCGCGCGCAGCTAGATGGCAAGAGATGGCAAGCGACACCCGAGTGCCGGCCATGGCCAAATCACCTTGGACACCACACATCAGCTGCCCGAGTGCCGGCAATGGCCACGCCGCCTTGGACACCGCCGGCCATGGCCAGATCACCTTAAACACCGCGCGTCGGCTGCCCGGCTGTGTGGCGGAAGAGGGGCGGGTACCCTGCAGCGCGTCGCGCTCTGTCGCACCCGCGCGGCGCGGCGCTAGAGAGACGGGGAGCTATGAAGAGATATGGGGAGACATGGGGAGATATGGGGAGAGATGCACGCCCGCCAGGGGAGGACCAGAAGATGACGAGTCAGAGGCGGCGCTGGGGGGACCCGCGCCGCCGGCTGATGACTCTGAGGCATTTGTCTGATGGCAGCCACGCGCGCGTGTGGGGCGGTGGGGTGGCAGTGCGTCGGCGGCGGGCTCGGCGCGCCTCTGTGCTGTGCGTTCTGGGGCCCGGGGTCGTGCTTTTGCCTGAGTGCCATGCCGCCAGCTCCCGCCTGTCTGGGCGTTGAGGAGCGAGGGCTTGCCTGGCCCTCGCGACCCCGCGTTGTGTGCCTGGAGACGTGTTCCCGCCGCCCGGTCTGTGTGGGCACGTGTACCTAGCCTTCCCCTCCCCGCTCTCGCGCAGGCTCTGACCACCTCGCGCTGCTCGCCCACGGACTCGTCAATGTGACTATACCGCACCGCACCGCCGCAGCAGACGCTGCGGCGGGCGACGCCCCGGCAGGCGGCAGCGGGGAGGACGGCGGCGGCGGGGGCGGGGGCGGGGGCGGGGGCAGATCGAACGGGTTCGCGGATGGCGCAATGCCCGCCGTGGGTGAGAGCGTTCCCTTTGATGTCCGAGCGTTGCACGTCAGCGACGGTCTGCTCACAGTTCTGGGTGAGCTGTCGTGATGGCCGCTCGCCGCTGGCGAACCAAACTATTTTTCATGTGCGTGCACGCGTGTCTAACTGTGGTTTGAAGCGGGGTGAACTTCTACACCTCACTGTGGTCCATAAGCATAGAACGCCTGGGAGACCGGGGTCGGCGCGCGCCCACATCTCCCCTCGGCCTCGCTCGCACGGACAACGCGTGTGTGGCGTGTCCGGCCACCCACTCTATAGGCCACCCACGGGGCGGGGCGATCTTGCCGGTGCACATTTTTGGTAAGAAAATTTGTACGCTGCGTACGTGCTATAGGTACTGTAAGGAAAGGTGAACTTCTCTCCACACACACGCGACACGAGGTATCTGACGTATGTAGTTGTAGAATGTGTACAACGGACGGATCATGTAGTCCCCGCAGGGAGGGTGTAGAGGATGAGAGTGTAGACGAGCGCTGTAGAGCTGTAGAGCACGTAGAGCGCTGTAGAGCTGTAGAGCTCTACATCTCCGCCGCGTGACGAAGCGCCTGCGTTGTAGAGCGATGTAGAGGCGCTCTGAGGGGTCCCGTACCATGCGGAATCGACCCTATCCAGTGCTCAAGTGCTCAAGGCGCTCTACAACGACTTGCCAGTGCTGCCCTGGCCTTCTGTCTGCCCGCCCAATGGGTGGCAGGCCTGCCTCTGCTGCTGTGGCATGCCTCACGGCTGCGACTGGCCGGCGCCTCGGCGCGTCAGCTCGGCTCGGCGTAGCGATCGTGGCCAGCGCAACTCGCCTGGACTCAACGCTCAGCCAGGAGCTCCCGCACGCGCTGGCGCGAGTCATGGCGCATGCAACGCGCAGCAATGCTCCCGTCGCCTCGCGCAAATGCGACCGTCCTCGCAGCCGACAGTCCACCGCCTGCTAAAGAAGCACTGCGACGCATGCGGCACCGGCGACGCATGGCAGGCTGGTCATGACGCAGTTACAGGGTGTTGTGTGCCGTCAAGAGTGACTCTCTGTGTGTGTCAGTGATAGTCAGGGCGGCCGTCCATCAGAGCTCCAGTAAGCTCGGAGACACCCCATTAGCGCGGCTCGACCTCTTTGAGTCACTGCCTTCCCGGCGGTTTGGCTGTAGAGCCTCTACAACAAACTCTACACAGCAAAATCGCGCTCTACATACATCGCTCTACAACGGAGGCGCTTCGTCCCGGATGTAGTCTAGAGCTCTATCTACAGCTCTCAGCGCTCCAGAGCGCTCTACAGCTCTATACAGCTCACAGCGCTCTACATGTACACTCTACATCCTCTATCTCTACACCCTTCCCTCCCTCAGACAGAGTCGCTGCCGTGGGATCGCTTGTAATGTGAGAGAGTGCGTTGTGGTGTCGTGCGAGGGAGGTTTGTTGTAAAATTCTTGTTGTTTGCGTATCCGCTTTCTCTTCTCTGGTGTACCTGTGTTAGTGCCAGTGCGCGCCAGTCCCGTGCCCAGTGTCGTGCACTTGGAGCACTTGGAGTGCAGTAGCCGCCCCGCACACACAACCGCAGTCGTGCGCCAGTAAATTCTCTTTCGAAAACTCTTTTCGGTGAACGAGCTAGCGTGCGGGGACAGCGGCATTGTGCACGGAGCTAAGTGAATTGCCGTTCTTAACGGAGTCGCTTAGGCGGCTCCGGTGGTGTGCCGGTGATAGTACTAGCACGCGCCAGTTCGCACCTGTGTCGAGCCTGTGCGCTGTGAGGGTTGTTTTCTCTAAACTCTCGAGCACCCTCTGTGCATGCTCCCGCCCCACTAAGATGGCGGATTCCTCCATCCCACTAGTCCCAGTGACGGTCCTGACAGGCTTCTTGGGGAGCGGAAAGACCACCCTGCTCAACCACATCCTGACCGCAACGCACGGGAAGAAGATTGCCGTCATCGAGAATGAGTTTGGCGAAGTCGGCGTGGATGATGAGCTGCTGTCGAAGAACACCAAGATGCAGGCCGACGAGGACATTATTGAGATGATGAACGGCTGCATCTGCTGCACGGTCCGGCAGGACCTGATCGTCGTGCTTGAGAAGCTCGCCAAGCGTGTCAAGGCGACTCTCTTGGCCTCACCGCCACCTCTCTCCTCTCTTGCCGCCTCTCACACCATAGCACAACCCCGGCGACAGCACAGTGACATTTTTGACACGCAACACGGGGTACCAGGGAAGCCTCTCACTACCCAAGCCGCCACTCCAGGCCGGCACGCTCAAGCTCGACGGCATCATCATTGAGACGTGCCCCGGCAAAGGCCGCGACCGAGTGCCACGCGGCGTCCACGACATCTCAGCGGCACGTCCGTAGGACCGGCATGGCGGACCCGGCGCCTGTTGCACAGACCTTCTTCGTCGACGATAAGGCGCGCCGCGTGTGCGCAGCCGCGTCGCGCTCGCCACCGGAGCTCTCTTGGCTCACGGGCCGCGTCGCCGCGCAGGTCAAGGCGTTCGCCAGGCTGGACGGGATCGTGACGCTGGTGGACGCAAAGCACATCGAGCAGCACCTCGACGAGGAGAAGCCCGAGGGCGCCGAGAACGAGGCGGTGGAGCAGGTCGCCTTCGCGGACCGCATCCTGCTCAACAAGACCGACCTCGTGAGCGAGGCGGACCTCGAGCGGGCGCGGCGACGCGGCGCGGCGGCCGACCGCTCGCGCGGACGCGCGGCTGACGCGTCCCCCGGATCGCGGTCGGGCAGGTGGAGAAGCGGCTCAAGTCGATCAACTCGCAGGCGCCCGTCCAGCGCTGCACCAAGGCGGAGGTGTCGCCCGACTGGGTCCTCGACATCGGCGCTTTCGACCTGAAGCGCGTCATCGAGATGGACCCCGAGTTCCTCAACACGAACGGCGAGCACGAGCACGACACTTCGGTGAGCAGCGTCGCGCTCACGGAGGAGAGCACGCCGCTCGACCTTGCCGCCATCGAGGACTGGATCGGCGGGATGCTCAAGACCCAAGGCGCCGACATCTACCGGATGAAGGGCGTGCTGCACATCGCACACGCGGAGCAGCGCTTCGTCTACCACGCGGTGCACATGATTTTCAACGGGGACTTCACCGAGCCGTGGGAGGAGGACGAGCCGCGCGAGAGCAAGCTCGTCTTCATCGGCAAGAACCTCGACGCCGCCGAGCTCAAGGCGCGCTTCGAGGCGTGCCTCGCGACGCCGGCCAACCTGGAGAAGAAGCTGCAGGCGCTCCGCTTCCAGGTGGGCGACCGGGTGATGTGCCACCTGGCGGGCGACCCAGACGCCGACGCAAACGGCTACGTCAAGGGCACGATCACCCAGCTCATGTGGCGATCGGAGGACATGGACCCCGGTGGCCGTGCCCGCGACGCTGCCCGTCGGCCGCTAGCACGCCACAGCCCGCGAGCGCCCGCCGGAGCGCCGCCCTCGCCTCACCTCGCCTCCCGCTCCCCTGCCAGGCATGGTTGCGCCCTACCAGGTCTGCGCCCGCCACCCTCCCCGCCCGCCTCCTGAGCCGACGCCGCAGCGCCGACCAGCGCCGACCCGCCCCTCCTCAGATCACCATGGACAGCGGCGACATCATCTCCGCGCCTGCCGACTCGGACGACCTCGTCAAGAGGGCGCCGGAAGAGGGCGACGCGGCTGCGAAGAGGCAGCGCCAGCAGCCCGCCTAGGTAGCCGCTCCGGTCGTCGCGGCCCGCGCGCACGCACTTCGAGGTGAGGTGCGGGGAGGCGCACGGGCATTGCGACGTGCGCCCGGCGAGGGCCCGATCTCTGACTCTCACAATATTGCTGCTCGCCTGTCGAGCTTGTGCCCAGCTTCGAATCAAAAAACGACGGTTCCCCTCTTTTCCAGAGTAGTGTGTATGCTATAATAGACTATAATAGTGCTTTTCGTGAGCTGCTAACGCCCTGCCCCCGCTGTGTACGTGTGTACGCGCACTCCGCACACCGGTCACCGCACTAGCCACTACGCAATAAAGTATAAACCAACGCGGTGTTCGGTGTGCGCCGCGCTCCGCTCACTCCTTTCGCCTCAAGAAGGCGGCCATGCTCTCCTGATAGGCTGGGGACGAGAACATGTCGACCATCGTGTCGGTGGCGACAGCGTACCGGTCACGAAGGGCGGGCGCGGCTGCCTGGCGGTAAAAGGTCCGCTTGCCGTCCGCGACCGACTTGCTGAAGGTGCGCGCCAGCTGGTTGACCGTCTGCTCGACGGCGCTCGCCCACTCCGCCGAAGGGACCACCGAGTTGGCGAGGCCGATGCGTTCGGCCTCGACTGCGTCGACGTCGGACGCGAGCAGCGCGAGCTCGAGCGCCTTGCGCGGCGCGACGCGCGCGCCGACCGCCACCGCGGGCGTGTGGCAGAAGCCGCCCGTGCGCACGCCGGGCAGGCAGAAGCGCGCGTCGTCGCGCGCGATCACGAGGTCACACGAGGCCGCCAGCTGCGCGCCGCCCGCCACGCACGCGCCGCTCACCGCCGCCACGCTCACCTGCGGCACCTCGGCCAGCAGCGCGTTGACGTCGGCGCACATCTCGAGCACGCGCCGCTGCTCGGCGGCCGGCGCCTCGTGGAAGTCGTTGAAGTCGTGGCCCGAGCTGAAGACCGGGCCTGTGCTCTCGAGGAGGAGGGTGCGCACCTCTGGCAGCGGCCCGCCGTGCGTCACCTCCATGGCAGCGCACGCGCCCAGAAAGCTCTGGAGCTTGGCGAGGAGAGCCGCAGTCAGCGGGTTGCGCCGCCTGGCATCGACGAGTCGCAGGCTCGCGACGCCGAGCCACGAGACGCATATGCAGAGGCCCGGCGTCGCGCTGTCGACCGACCTCACCGCGATGCCCTGCGCCTCGGAGTGCTTGGGCAGATAGCGGTCGCTCACATACGAGCACGAGGGCAGGACACGGAGCGACGCGCCGCGAGCGTGCTCAAAGGCCGCATCGCACAGCTTCTCGGCCACGCCCTGCCCGCGCATCTCGGGCGGCGTGCGCGTGTGCTGGATGTCGAGGACTCCTGCCTCCTCGTCGACCGCATACTCGAGGACGGCCGTGTCCATGGAGATGGCGCCGGGCTCGTGCCGCGTGTGGAGGCGGCGCGCCACCAGTAGTCGCCGTGCACTGCCGAGGGACCGACGCATATCAGGCGGACACCAAGCAGGATACAAAAGAATTCTTCCGGCATAACGACAGCAACTCCCTCTCACAGCAGAGAGGCTCGACACAGGTGCGGACTGGCGCGTGCTAGCACTATCACAGGCAAACCAGGGTACAAAAGAATTCTTCGAGCAAAAAGAGAAAGAAAGAAGAACCTGGTTGCCTGCTTTTCTTTCTTTCTTGAAACATACAAAAGAATTTGGAAGACTGCGGCGAGGCCCGGCTGATCAAGCACTACTCGCGCTCCGGCGCGTGGGTCGAGCGAGATCACGCCCGGCAGCCCTAGCCAGGCCCCGCGCGCTCGCGACCGCGACCGCGGCTCTCACTCGAGCCCGAACGAACTGCCCGTCAGACATGTGTCATGTCGGAATCGTCGGAGAATAGCGACTAGCACATCTCGTCAAGAGTCCCAGAAACCCGAGGAAGGAGTCACACAGTCCCTGTGTGTGTGATGCACGCCCTGCCAGCCCCCTGCGAGCGGGGCGGGGTGCGCACTGTGCCTCTGTGTTCGTGCGTCGGCCGTCGCCCATCTCTCCTGGAGATGCCTGCTCTATTTATAAAAGAAGAAGCTTCCTTTAAGTCCTCTCTCGTCCTTTTGAACTTCCGGTGGTGTCTGCGCCGGTCGGTGCCGCCATCCATCGACGCGGAAAGCACAAAGACGCGGTGCCGAAAGACGCGGAAAGCCCAGGGCCAGGCCCAGCTTCGGCAGACGGGCTGAAGAGTGCTGACAAGCTGCTGCTGCCGAGTCCAAATCGCTGAGACTGTGCGAGTCGCGATTTCTTGTTGGTTTTCAAACAAATACCTACAAAACAAATGATCCAAATCTCTCTCTCTCTTCTCTCTCCTCTCTCTCTCTCTCTCTCTCTCTCTCTCTCTCTCTCTCTCTCTCTCTCTCTCTCTCTCTCTCTCTCTCTCTCTCTCTCTGCTCGACCCAAACAAAAATCTCAGATGAGCAACAACACCAATAAAAAAAAAAGGCGCTCATTCGAGGGACCGAGAAGGAAATCAGACGAGTCCTCAAGGTTGGCCTCAAGGTTGGCAGCACTACACACAATGGAGGCCGCCACATTCGTCGGAGTCGGAGAGATTTACGAATATCCTCCCCACATCGCACTGGATGGGCCGTACTCGGAGCCGCACTCGGACGTCGTCGAGCTTGAGCTCGAGTTGCGAGCGTGGCATGTGCTAGCTGCCGTCGATGCCCTGCTCCTCCTGTTCTCGGTCTCCGCCGCCCTTCTCGCGGCGAGTTGGAGGCCGGGCCGCAAGGTCATGAGCATCGCTGCAACTCAGGACGCTGCGCGACACAGCTTCGCTCCCGGCGGTGGCCCGGACGAGGAGGGCGGCGACGATAGCGGCTGGAAGTTGGTGTCATCCGCGGGGGTGGGGACCAAATACGGCCTGCAAGTGTACACTCGAGGTCGATGCGCGCAAGGGCGATGTGGCGGCTGCGAGTGCAGGATCGAGGCCACCGCCCCTCACGGGGTCGCTGAGATGGCTTGCATCTTTGGTGAGGTGGACCTGTTGCCGACCTGGCACCCTCTGGTCCCGCGCTCTGCCTTCCTCGCGCTCGACGCGGAGGCGTGTGCCTTCACTGGCGTGCTCGAGGCTGCCCTGCCTTGGCCCCTGCCACGGATTGGTGCCGTCTTGGACCTCCAAGCTGACATCGACCGCCTTGCAAACGACGGCGTCTTTCACGTCGATGCGACTACCGACACAGAGATCGAAAAGACCAGGCTGCCGCCTTGGGCGCGGAAGCTGCGTCTGGTCCCGATCGACGGGACGCTTGCGATTCGCTTCACGCCCGTGCGGGGTGGCACAAAGCTTGAGATCCGCTACGCGATCGACTTTGCTGCTCTGCCACCGTTGCCCTTTGCGCCAAAGCGCGCCATCGACTGGCTCTTCTTCATTGCGGGCCCGCTGGTGTGCTCTGCCACGGTGCCTGCGGCGCCGCTGCGCGCAGCCCACGCTCAACCAGCTACAACCCCGCTGCCCTACAGGTTTGGGGCACAATCACTCGCATGCTCAGCAAGCAGCTGTCGGCGAAGAGCAGGATCGGCGCGAGGTGCGCGTTGTGTGTGTGTGTGTGTGTGTGTGCGCGTTGTGTGTGTGTGTGTGTGTGTGTGTGTGTGTGTGTGTGTGTGTGTGTGTGTGTGTGTGTGTGTGTGTGTGTGTGTGTGTGTGTGTGTGTGTGTGTGTGTGTGGTGTGGAGTGCGCGCACACACTCCTTCCCACGCTACTGAGCCGGCCCCGTATCGCATCTGCAGGCTTGCCAACGACTCGCTCGGGATGTGGAGCCGGATACGAGCTGGCGTGGGACAGGAGGCGCCGCACTGGATCGCGGCCGCGCGTGAGGACCCGAAATGCGAGGATACGGAGAGGGTGGTGTACGAGGGCGTAGCGTAGGAGCCGGGCTGAAAAGGAGAAAAAAGCAGGTGGCGCCTTACCCTTAGTAGGGGGGGATATGGTCCACTAAAACATTGATTTTCCAAGCCCCAAACCCAAACTGAATCTCGACCACTCGAGGCGTTTGAGAGGCGTTTTCGTTCGGCGTCTAGGATGACGGTGACAACCGGTAGATCGCTCCTCGAGGCATGGAAGCTATGGATGTTTGCACTGCTTGGGGGCCTCAGGGCCCTGACTGCTTGGCCCTGGCGATGGAGCTGCAGCCGGACGCCGCCGCCGCGGAGGCGGCCATCGAGTCGCCCGGGTGGCGCGGGGTACCCCGAGTCGGCCATGGCAGCTTGGCCTGAACATGTCCAGAGATGGTGGATAGGTACTTGGGCAGACCTGGGGCTCGGACGCGGCGCTCCCCGGGGCCGCCCGGGCGCTCGTCGCTTCCCTCGGCGATGCTCTTCCTGGCCGACCCGGTGCGCGCGGCCACAGATCACGTTCTCTCACGTAATGGCCCTCGGCGCGCTGACGCTCGCTCGCGCGCCTACGCAGGAGAAAAACTTCTGCCTGCCGTCACCTCCTCGGGCGAGAGGTTCCGTCGAGTCCGGCAACGACCAAGCCAGCGCCTCGGAGGTGCTCGTCTTCGCCCTCCTCGTGTTCCTCTTCGACCCCAGCCCCATTGAGACCCAGGAGCGGGCTTTTGGCGCGCGCGCGCGCACGTGCCGTGCAGAGCGGGCCAGCTGGGCGACGGCGGCGGCGCCCGCCGGCTCCGGCCGCTCCTGGGCTCCTGGCCGTCTTTTCCCAGCGGCTTCGCACGCGCCCCACCCTTCCCCCTGACAGCAGCGCCTCACGGCGTGGGCTGCGAGGTCACTCGGGGTGACCCAGGGGGCGGCGGGGGAGCACTCTCCCGCCGGAGTAGCGGGCGGTCTTCCCGCTACTCGCTCGTATTTGAGGTGCATCCGTGCCCCGCCCACCAACTTCCCGGCAGCACCACACGCTCGGTGACGCCCTCATCTTCTCCCCCCTGCACCGCCCCCCCTTCAGGCGTCACCGAGCGGGTGTTTTGCGTGCAAGAGGCTCCTTTGAGGTGGCGGCCAGCCGCCGCTTGCGGCAGGAGGGCGCCCCCCGTCGCGTTCGAGGGCATGACGGCACCGGCTCTCGCGGGTCGAGGGCGCAGGCGAGCCTCCCCCCCCCCCCCCCCTCCTCCCTTGCCACCTCGCGGCGTTGCCCCGCTGCCGCCCCTACCGCCGCGCCGCCCGCCGCCGATGGCCCGGCCGCCACCGCCACCGTTGGCGGCCGCCTCCCGCCCACCCGCACCGCCGCCCTCGCCACTGCCACCCGCGCCGCCGCCTCGCCAACGCTGCCGCCGACCCACCCTCCCGCCCGGCGCCGCTACCGCCGCGCCGCCGCTGCCGCCCTCCGGGCCGCCTCCTGCCCCGCCACCTGCCTCGCCGCCGCCCACGCGACTGGCCTCGCCGCCGCCAACGTCACCGCCCTCCCCACCGCCCTCCCCACCGCCCTCCCCTCCGCTCTCACCGCCGCCGACGCGCCGCCACGCCGCCTCTGCCTGCCGGCCTCCTGCGTTCTAGCCTCACCTTCCACACACCACCACCGACCTCCCCGCGCTCCCACACGCCGGCCCCGCGCACCCACGCCACCACCATCGCCCACGTCGCCCTCCCCGACCCCCACCCCGCGCCCCAGGCTCTTCACAGCTCCGCTCGGGGCGTCCTGGCGCCGCCGCCCCAACCGCTGCGGCCCACGCGGCCGCCGGGCGGCGCGACGGCGGCTACCGGCCGGCATAGCCCTTCCAGCGCCGGCCGGGGGCTGCGGCGGCGCGCGGCGCGCGGCGGGCAAGCTGCCTGCTGGCGGGCGGCGCTTCTAGTCGTGATTTTAGTGCCGCGTAGGTCGCCCTTCGGCCACTTCTCGGGCGTGCGGCCGCGGTGCGCGAAAGGGGGGCGCGCTGCGGCTCGCTGGCGGAGGTGTGAAGCCCCCCAGAGCGGGAGCTGGCGGGCCGGGGGCGTCGGTCGGGTGCGCGGCGGCACCCGTGCCACCGGGACGGGCTGTGGTGGCCCACCTGGAGGTCGCGAGGGGCCGTTTGGTGCGCCCCGGCGGCCTCCTGCACGGCGGCCGCCGGGGCCGGTTTGGACTGTGTTTGGGGGAGTGGAGGGGTCCGGTGGCCGGTGTTATGGTCGTTTATCACCCTCCTATCACCCACTTACCGCCCCCGGCCGCGGGGGCCTCTCCAGACGCCGCCATTCATGATTTCAAAGGGTCCTGCCGACGCTCATCACAGTGCGGCGGAGCCTGCCGGAAAAAATCCGGGGTTTAGCTGGCATATCTCGGGCCCACTTTAGAGCTAGGGCATGATCTTAGGTGTTCTGGATAGCCCACAAGGGTCTTCTGTGGCATGGTAGCGGTGGTTTTGCGCGAGGCGTTCATTCAAAAATCACCATATCCCCCCCTACGCCTTAGCGCTTAGGACTGGTGGATGAAGGACGCTGGACGGCACACAGAGCGCAACAACAAGTCCCCAACAGGCCGCCACAGCACACGAGGGATTTCGAGGGTCTCCACGTCCGCGGCAGGAAATTTTTCTCGCTGTCGGGCTGTAGGAAGGGCGGCACAGCAAGCGATGGAGCCCAGTGGAACATTCGTCCCTTTCTTCCTCCTCCCACACCTCTTCTTCTCGCTGGCCGCCGCCGGCCGCTGCACGCCGGCGCTCGGCGCCGGCACCCACCTCGTGGACCTCAACTCCGGCGGGCTCGAGCGCCGCTTTTTGCTCGACGTGCCTGCTGGCGTGGATGTGGGAGCCGGCCTGCCGGCTCTCATCTCCATGCACGGCTACTCTGCCAGCCCGTACTACTACTCGCTGCTTACGGGGACGGCGCGCTACAATGAGGACCAGCACTACGACGAGCGACACCCGACCGCCGCCGGTTCCTTTGAGTATCTGCAGCGCGGCTACAAGTGGCTCGTTGCCTTGCCGTTCGGCACCGCTGAGAAGCCTTCGCCGCACTGCTGTCCGGCCAACGCCAGCGACGCGGCCTGCCGCGGCGGCACGCTCCTCGACCAGTCCAACCCGTGCAGCTGGAACGCGGGCGGCTGCTGCGGAACGGCGCCGGACCGCCGCGTCGACGACGTGGGGTTCGTGAGAGCCATCGCGTCTTGGCTCAAGTCGGCCATGTGCGCAGACGACGACCTCTTTGCGATGGGCTTCTCGAACGGCGCGATGATGGCCAACCGCCTCGGCTGCGATGCCGCGGACCTATTCCGCGGCATCGCTCCGGTCGAGGGCGGCATCGAGCTCGGAGGCGGCTTTACAGAGTGCCGGCCCTCGCGTGCTGTCTCGGTGGTGCAGATCTGCGGGGCTGCCGACGGCGTGTGCAACACGACCATCGGGCCGACGATGGCAACTTGGGCCGTGGCGGCGGGGTGCGCCCTTTCGACCACCCCGACATACGAGAGCGCAACCAGCCACTGCCGCCGGTACGTGGGCTGCGCCGCCGGGGCGTTCGTCGAGTGGTGCATGGTCGACGGGCTCGCCCACGAGTTTTCAGGCCACCTCCGCCCCGGCAGCACGGCCCGCCCGCCCGAGAAGGACTTTGGGTACCAGCCGGCGACCAACATCGACGGCTTCCGCTACGTCATGAACCGCTTTTCGACGCTGCTCAAGCCGAAGCGGCCCCACAGTGAGGATCCCCACGAAGCGGCGATATGATCACGAGCCGTTTCTTTTTTGCAAACTGAAAAGTAAAACGAGGGATGGGAGCACTGGAGACCGGCATCCTAGGGGCCGCGTGAGTGACTCTGACTGCCGTGAGTGAGTGCTGACGAGCCACGGTAAAGCGTAGGGTGCCCAGCACAGGGCCCAAAGGCTAGTTCCATTTCACTGTGGCACAGCTCGCGTACAAAACCTTGATTTGACCATTTGCGCAAAAAGGTACATCTCGGGGAGGCAGCTGCGACCCCGCCGAGTGGACGGTAACACACAGCACAGGTGGCGCGATGGCGCGGTGTGTTACCGTCCACTCCGCTGGCTCGCAGCTGCCTCTGCGCGTCCTGGGGATGTACCTTTGTCGCGCGCCGGAGAGGCCATGACGATGATGATTCAGCGCGTGAACGCCAACTCGCCGGCACAGCCGTGAAGAGCCGCGCACGCGGGCCGACGATTACGCAGCTGCGTGCCAAGCAGGCCGTTCTCTCGTCTCTGGCTGCAGCCGAGCTCGCAGCTTCGCAGCACCTCACCGAGAATAAAAACGGACACCTCTGCTACTGTGAGATGGGTAAAAATAAATACAACGGACATCCCAAGCTAGGGCTGGGTCGAGGACAGACACGTCCCCACCTTTGCAGGATTTTGCAAAAGCGAGGGGGGAGGGCGCATCGCCGCGCGGAGAGGGCTGGGCACAGGGCACAGGGGATCTCTCTCGCATAGGATATGCACTCGGCGGCACGAGGGCAAGGCTGGGCGTCCTATGTTTGTGCTCCCCCGGACCCCTCGCTCTCGGGCACTAACCATCTGACCACTCATCGACGGGGCTTGGCGAGCGGCCGCGCTGCGGGGCAGGGCTGGTGAGAATGGGCTCTGGCCACTCGCCCGTGCGGTTGTAACCGCGCATCAGCCGAACGGAGGCCTCGACCACCCCTCGCGGCAAGCTCTCGAGCATCTCGAGCAGCTCGCCCGCCGCCATCGCCGCCTCGAACTGCTCCCTCATGCCGAGCGCGCCGCAGACCTTGCGTACAGCCTCTTGCTGCACCTCGTCCGGTAAATCGGTGTCGTAGCCGGACGAGTCGGCGGAGGAAGCCCGCTTGGCGGGCGGCGAGTCCGGTGAGGGAGAGCGCGACTGGAGTGGGGGCCCGCCGCCGCGCGCCGAGAGCGCGTTCTTGTCGACGAGACGGGGTCCATTATCGGCGCGGCCGCGGCGCTGGTGCTGCCCTTGCCGCGCTGCTGCCGCCCGCGCTTCCTGCCCGGGTCGGGGACAGTGAAGGTGCAGCCGCGCACTCCGCCGCCGCTGGGCGGCGGCGGCACGCGCGCGGCGGCGGCCGGGCCCGCAGGCGCGGCGGGCTGGCCGGCTCCGCGGCTGGCGGCGCGGCGGCAGGGGCGGGCGGCGCCGCAGGGCTCGCGCTCGCAGGCGGCTCCGTGGCCTGCGCCTGCCGCTCGTGGCGCACAGCGCGCTCGAGCTGCGAGTGCGGGTGCAGCTGGACGATGACGTCGCCGTTCTGCGTGGCGGTGAAGGAGACCGAGTACGGCGCTTCCTTCGCCGTTTTTCTTCTTCTCCGCGTAGACGAACGAGCGCGTAGTCGCACACCTGTCGTTGGTGGTCAGTGAAGATGGTCTCTGTGCAGCGCTCGGCGGAGCCGACGCGAGAGAAGTGCCGCTGCCGCTTGAACGCCATGCGTACAGGCGCTCTTGAATTCTTTCCTTCTGCCGAGTGGTAAAATTCTTCTGCCGATCCCCTGAGCGAGCTCCAGGGGCGGGGTGCAGCGGCCGCACCCACTGAACTCGCCGGTTCCGCTATGGGTCGCGTCAAGAAGGAGGAGGACCTTGGGCCCGAGGCCCTCTCTGCTCCGCCTGCCGCTACGCCCTCTCGTCCCTCGCCGTCTCTCCCCTCGCCACCACCACACTCGCCGCAGTGCTGCCCTAGCCACAGCGCTGCCTCGTTGCCGCCGCCACTTGCCACACCGCCGCCGCCCTCACCGCCGCCGCCCCTCGCCCGCCAAAGGCCGACGAGAACTGGAAGTCCAAGGACCCAAAGGCGCTCGCGCACGAGATCGCCACCTTTATGGGCGGAGAGTGGCCCACGAGGCCGGTGCGCAAGGTCCAGCTCGCGGCGGACGGCGTGCCTACGGTGCCCGGCCGCCCGCCAAGGTCGCGCGCACACCGGAGGGCCTCCGACGGCGCCGCGCCCCGCTCCGCAGGGCGACGAGGAGCTCTTTGAGATGACGATGCTCAACCCGACTCTACTGTCAGAGATGTCGCTCAAGACGCGCTTCCTGTTCCTGGAGGCGCGCGCGGCTGGAAAGGAAGCGGCCGAGAGCCCGCCCTGCTGAGCGCGGGCAGCGCCCGGCAGGTGTACCTGGAGGACCTGCAGGACGTGTACTCCGAGGTGATGGAGACCCTCAAGGGCGACAAGGCGCCTGGCCGTCCACCCTGGCCCTCCACCCACCTGCCAGCCGCGCAGGAGCGGCGCGTCACCGCCTGCCCCCCTCCCCTCCGCCCGGCTCTGCGCAGGTGACGTACGACAGCCTGCGCAAGTTCAAGCACCTCGCAATCTCGCTCGCCTTCAACGCGGTCTCGGACGTCTGCCAGCAAGCCTTTGACAAGACCGACTTTGACCCCTTCCCGGAGGTTCAAACCCGCCTGTACGGCTGCGCCTTGGGGTGTGTTCACAGGCGCCCGCCTCCCCCCCCCCCCCCCCCTCCAGGTGGCGCCCGACGAGCGGCCGGGCTGCGTGTGCCCGCTCGACGTCAAGGCCTTCACGCAGCAGACCGCTGCCGCCGTCGCCCTCGTCAAGATGATGGTCGATGCCGAGGGAGAGCTGCCGCCGGCTGCCGAGCCGCGCATCGTCCGTGTCGAGAAGAAGTTCTACTACGACGACATCTGAGTGTGCGTGTGCGTGCTGGCATGGTGGCATGCGCCGGGGAGAGGAGGGCGAGGGGAGCAGCGGGCAAGGTGGGAGGTCCCCTTCCCGCGGATGCGGTCGGGAACGCAAAACCAGCTGGCCGGGTCGGCGGTGGTGGCGGTGGTGTCGCTCGACTCAGCCACCGGACGCGCGCCGAGCCGAGCCTCTTGGGTCGCACTCCGCTCTCGATGTGTGGACGATGATGATGTCTTGGGCGCTTTGATTCCCCACCCATGCTGTGTGTCGCCTCCTCTTGCGATTGCTCCTTGAGTGTAATAAGTTTCATGAATCCAGCATTCTTTTTTTGGCACAGCACTGGGCGTTGAAAATTCTTTTTGCATTTTGCTCAACTTGATACTTGTGTTGTGCCCGTGCCGGCTGCCACCTTGTGATTTTTGGGTCAAAATCGTCCCGATTTCATAATGTTCGTTCGTACGTGCATCCGCGGCGCCCAGCGCGGTGCCAGCGGCTCCCATACCTCTAAGAGGCCACCCACCTCCGTATAGACCCTTATATCCGCGGTTTACGCCCAATAGAGGCAGCTGCAAGAGGGCCCGGACGGGCACTGCGGCACAAACTGCTCGCTGCTCGGCCATGCGGTAGCGTCTGGTGATGCCGCCCCTGCGCGGGCGGGGGCGTCTCGCTCGGCAGCAACTGCGCCGCGCAGCGCAGGTTCGAGGGTCGCGGTGGGTGGGTGCACTGGAAGACGTAGCGGTCGAGAAAGCGCTCAGCGACCGCTACGTCTCGAGGATGGAGCCGTCGCGCGGACCCGACCGGCCGACCGGCAGTAGCAGCAGGCGCCGGAGGGCGCGGGAGGCAGCGGCGACACCTCGGGCCAGAAGCGCGAGCCCTAGGCTGGTGAGGGGGCCCGCTCATGCGTAAACGGCTCTGGGACTTAGCTAAATCGCGCATCGAAATCGGGACGATTTTGCCAGGGCACCGTCACAAGGTGCGCCGCGTGGCGCGTGCGCGCCGCCAGTCTTCCCGTGCCTAGTGAGAGTGACCGCTCACCGTAAAATTCTTTTTGCGCCAGTCCTCTCTTCCCCAGGGTTCCAACTTTTTCCGGGGTATGGTACCCTCGCGGCCCAAAGGGTGGGGGGGTATGGTCCTGACCGCCCATCCCCGGTCTCCGCGGGAGGCTGGGTCTGTCAGCAGGCGGGGGGGTATGGTCTCGAGGTGGGTTGAACACACCAGTGAGGGTGGGCGAGACGATCGACATCGAGGGGTCCCGTACCATGCGGAACCGACCCTATCCAGTGCTCAAGTGCTCAAGGTGGGTTGCGGAGCGTCCAAACCCAGGGTTCCGGCTCCTACCCAGATAGGGGGTCTGTCGGCACCCGTTGGACCCTATGCAATAGGTAGGTAGGTCCGGTTTTGACCGCCCCAGAGGGCCCCGCAATAGGTAGGTAGGTGGCGGTGGTGTGGGGGGGTCGGGGGGTGGGGGTAAAAAAACCGCTTCGCTCGCGCGGGAGACGGCGCCCCGGCGTTTAGCCGCGAAACGGGGCCATGCCAGACGAGTCGCCTGCGGCCGGGACGCCAGCCGAGACGGGTGCGGCGGCGGCGCCCGCGGTACAAGCCGGCGCGGCGGGCGCTGGGAGCCTATTCACAGAGGGCTAACGGATATTTTTTCGCGTCGCTGCGCGGCCTGGGAATAGGTAGGTAGGTGGGGCACGGAGCCTGGCGGTCGGCGCCCGCAATAGGTAGGTAGGCAGGGCGTTTTGGCGCGACTCAGTGGGCACAGACCCCCTATCTGGGTAGGAGCCGGAACCCAGGGGCGTTGGGCGTTGGGCGACCACAGGCTCCGACCCACAGCCTGCCGCATGGCCCAGCGAGCACGTGGCCGCGAGAACGCACGGCCCTCCTCTTCGGACGACGAGTGGCGCACCGTGCAGGACCTCTCCAACAAATCCGTCAGCCTCAAGACGCTCCAGCGACTGCCCGTGTCCCTCACGTGCCTCGACCTCAGCCGCTGCGGCCTCGAGTCCGCCAGGCCGCTGCGGGCGCTCGTCTCTCTCGAGCTCCTCAACATGAGCTACAACCGGCTCAAAACTGTGCTGGACCTGCAGCCGCTCTCCGGGCTGACGGTGCTCTACCTGCGCTCCAACCGGCTCACGTCCATCACGCCGCTGTCTGGCCTCGCGCGGCTCCGCTCGCTCGACCTCGAGTGCAACTGTATCGGCTCGCTCGACGCTCTCGCGCCGCTCTGGAACCTCGTCCAGCTGCGCGAGCTGCGGCTGCGCGGCAACCTGCTGCCAGAGAGGTCCTACCGCGCAGAGTGCCGCGAGCGCCTGCCCGCACTCCGCATGCTCGACGGCGCGGCCGCCTCTCCTCCGGCCGCCGCCGCCCCGACGCCGCCCACGCGCGTGGCTCCTGGCTCGGCGGCTGCGGCGCCCGTCGGCGGCGTCTGGGCCGTGGCGCGAGCCGCCGAGGCGGCGGGGTGGACGCCGGGGCCAGCCGACGCCGCCGCAGCTGCGCACCGCCAGCCTCCCGCAGGACTGTCCAGGGCGGAGGCCGCGGAGCTCGCCGCCCTGCGGTCCGAGGCGGAGGCGCTGCGCCGTCGGCTTGGCGGCGACGAGGGCCGTGCCGTCGCCTCCGAGGCGGAGCGGGGCACCGGAGGAGCAGCTTCCACGGCGCCGGAGGAGCTTGCGAGCTTGCGGCGCGAGGTCGCGGCGCGCGCGGCGGCGGAGGAGGAGCTCCGCTCGCAGCTCGGCTCGGCCGTCGAGGCGCGACCGCCTCTCCCGCCTCCGTTTCGAGCCCGCGATACATGTGTTCACTGTGCGCCGCCCCTCACTTCCCGCTCCGCCCTCCGCCCGCGCAGGCGCGGCTGGAGGCGTCCGCGGCCGCGCAGGACAACACGGCGGGGATGGCCGTGTTGCGCACGCAGCTGGAGAGTGTGCAGCTGCAGCTCGCCACGCAGCAGGCGCTGCACGAGTCGCTCAGTCGCGATTCGTCACAGACGGCCGCGCGGTTGCGGGAGGAGGCCGAGGCGCGGGAAGCGCTCGCGCTGGAGGCGGGGGTGGCGCGGCGGGAGCTGGACAACGCGCGGCGCGAGGCTGCGTACGCGCGCGACAGGATGCGGTCGCAGGAGGAGGCGCGCGAGGCGGCGGAGCAGGCCGCGGCGCAGGCGGCGGAGCAGGCGGCGGCGCTGCGGGAGCAGCTCAACGCCGCGGAGGCGTCGCGCGTCTTGCGGGACGAGCAGGCGCGCGCCGAGGCGCGGGCGACCGAGGAGCGCCTGCTTCGCCAGGCGGCCGACCTCGACGCCGCGCGCTCGGAGCTCGACGAAGCGCGCTGGGAGCACGAGCAGCAACGCGAGAGGCGTAGCGGGGAGGCGAGGCTGCTCTCCTCGGCGCTGGCAGACTCGGAGCGGGAGGCGGAGGCGCTGCGAGCCCAACACTCCGCCGCAGCCGCCGAGGTGCAGGCGGCGCTCGCGTGCGCCGACGGCGCGGTGCAGTCCGAGGCGGCGGCCGCGGCGGCTTGCACGAGGACGTCGAAGGCGTGCGCGCGGCTCGAGGCGGAGCTCTCGGGCGCGCGGGCGGAGATCGCGCACTTGCAGGGCGCCGCGCGGAGGGCGCAGGCGGCTGCCGAGGCGGCCGAGGCGGCCGAGGCTGCGGCGGCCGCCGCCGGAGCGGCGGCGGGGGCGGGGGCGGCGAAGTCGGTCGAGGTGCTGCGCTCGCTCGTGGCAGAGCGGGACGACGAGCTGCGCGAGCTGCGCAGAGGCGGCGCCGCGCCAGCCGAGGCTTGCGACGCGGAGGCGGAGCGCGCGGCCTTGCGAGCGGAGCTGCAGGCGGAGCGCGAGTGTGGCGAACGGCAGCGCGAGGAGGCGGAGGCGCTCCGCGACCGGCTGCAGGCCGCCTCCCGACAGCTGCAGGCCGCCTCGGCGGCGACGCTCTCGGCCGAGGCCGAGGCGGCGACTGCGCGTGCCGCGGCCACGCAGGCGGACGAGCGAGCAGCGCTCGCTGCGGACCGCAGAGAGGGGGCCGAGCTGAGCGCGCTGCGGGCGGAGCTCGCCGCGCTGCGCCGGTCCGAGGAGGAGGGCGCGGCCCGCTCGGCAAAGGCGGGCGAGGGCGAGGCGGAGGCGCGGGCGGCGGAGGCGGCGCGAGCCGCAGAGGCGGAGCGAGCGGCGGAGGCGGCGCGGGCGGCGGAGGCGGCGCGGGCGGGAGAGGCGGCGCGAGCGGGAGAGGCGGCGCAGGTGGCGCGGGCGGCGGAGGCGGCGCTCGCCGAGGCAAGGGCCGCGCTGGCGGAGGAGGTGAGGAGGCGCGATTCGCTGGCCGAGGAGGTGCGGAGGCGCGACGCGCAGCTTGCCGCGGCGGTGGCTGAGGGCGGGGCGATGCAGGCGGAGCTGGAGCGGCAGCGCGCCTTGGCTGCGGACCTGGAGAGGCGCCTCGACCGAGCAAAGGCGGAGCTCGGCTCAGCCGGCGAGACGGCGGCGGCGTGCCGAGCGCGAGCCGAACAGGCGGAGGCGAGGCTGGCGGCTCAGGCTGCTCATCTCTCGGAGGTGACGCAGGAGAGCACCCGGCTCCTGGGCGCGGCGAGCGACGCCGGCGTGCGGCGCGCCGCCGCGGAGAGGGGGGCGGACGAGGCGCGCAGCCGCCTCCGCTCCCTGCAGGGCGACCTCGCCGAGGCGCAGCGCGACCTCGCCGATGCGCGCCGCACGGCTGCCGCAGAAGAGGCGCGCGGCGAGGAGGCCCGCTCTCGCGCCGCGGGTCTGCAGGCACGGCTTGAGGAGGTGGGGCTGCGCTCGAGCTCGATGCTCGAGGCGGCCGCCTCGCAGGTCGAGGCGCTGCGGGGCGAGCTCGAGGCCAAGGGCGCGCGGCTGTCGACTCTCGAGGCGGCCGCTTCGCAGGCCGAGGCGTTGCGGGGCGAGCTCGAGGCCAAGGGCGCGCGGCTGTCGACTCTCGAGGCGGCCGCCTCGCAGGTCGAGGCGCTGCGGGGCGAGCTCGAAGCCAAGGGCGCGCGGCTGTCGACTCTCGAGGCGGCCGCCTCGCAGGCCGAGGCGTTGCGGGGCGAGCTCGAGGCCAAGGGCGCGCGGCTGTCGCAGCTCGAGGCGGCGGCGGCCGCCGCCGCCGCCGTGGCGGCCACAGCTGCGGGGCCCGTCGCAGGACGGCCCGAGGCGACGTCGGAGCAGCAGCTCCTCGAGCGGGTCGTGCAGCAGTCGCTCGCCGTCTCAAAGGGCGCGGCGGAGCAGGCGGCGGCGCTACGGGAGCGCAACGAGGGCCTCGATGCGGAGTGCGCGCGGCTGCGTTGCGTCCTGCGCGACGAGGCGGGGACGCGAGGCCGCCACGAGGAGCTCTCTTTGCGGCTGGTCGCCGACGAGCTCCGGGCGGTGGAGCGCATGTGGGGCGCCGAGCGGCGGCGCGCGGACGCAGCAGCAGCCGCCGCTGGCGATCGGCCCAGCGCCGCGGAGGTGGCGCGCCTGCGAGAGTCTCTGCAGGCGGCCGAGGAGCGAGCCGCCGCCGCGGAGCGCGAGGGCGCGGCGAAAGTCTCGACCCTTTGCAAGCAGATCCAGAGGCAGCAGGCGGCGCTGAGCGCGGCGGGCGGCGGCGTCGAAGCGGCGGCGAGGTACGAGTCGACTGTGCAGGCGCTCTCAGGCCACATCTCGCGCATCGGCGCTGAGCGGGGGCAGCTGGCGGGCATGCTCAACCACGCGACGACGGCGCTCCGGGCGAGGGACGAGATGTTGCTGCTGCGGCGCACCCGCCAGCACGAGGCGCGGCCCGGGCACCTCGTCTCACTCGAGGCCGACCTGTCCGCGCTGGCCGCCAGGCTCGCGGGGAAGTAAGGGACTGCGCTGCCGCCACGAAGCTAGGGCCGCTGTCGGTTTCTTGTTGAAGTTGTAACATAGAGGTGAGAGCGCCATGCCGTGTCATGAGAGATACCAGGAAAGACGTCATCAAGAGCCCCACACAACACACGTGCAATGTACAATCAGTAAAGGGTGTGGATGCTGGGTTGAACAAAATCGGGGGACGCGACCCACCTCGCCACAGATGGTCCCGCGCCTCGCCGCTATGACGGGCACACGCCCCGCACCGTCCGCTGTGTGCCCGTCTTTGTCCGGAGTGAATACTCGAACGCGCTCGTCGGTGACGGTGTCCCCCGATTTCGTCGCGCTCAGCGAACCTCGACAGCGCCTTCGGTGGGGCATGCAGCTCTTTGCGCCAGAAGCCTGGAGAGCAGCTCCTCTGCTGCTCACATCACACTTGCCGCTCGCTCGCCGCTCGCGCCCGACTTTCGTTCTCAATGTGCTTTACAATGGGGCATTCTGGTCGCGGCTTTTGACCGCTCTGGATGGAGGTGGCGAAGAGGGGTTCGCAGCATGGGGAAGATTGGCCATGGGGAGGATCTCGCACTCGGACATCTTTCTCGGTGAAGACTTTGACGCGCCCGCCGTCCCGGCGCCGACCGCGGGGAGAGGCTGAGGCCGTGGTCGAGGGGGCCCAGCCGTGGCAGCAGTCGTACCAGGACCACTGGACCTGCTCTTCCTCACGCACCTCCCGCTTCGCGCGCTCTAGGTGGGCGGAGAGCTGCCCTTGCTCGCATACTCGATGCTCAGCACGTAAAGGGCCATGCACCTGATGACGGCCGCCGGCGCCTCGGCGCCGGCCGACGCCGTGTTCAGGTTCACGGCTGGCGAGGCGATGCAGACCGAGGACGACGACGAGGACGCCGACCGCTCCGAGGAGTATTCCGACGACGGGAGGGTGTCCGACCTGTAGCTGGCCTCACCCATATCTTACCTTCTGCCCCCCCCTCCTGCGACCCCCCAGGCTAGATGGAGTAGTCACAGATAAGCCGGATGAAGATTCTGCCCCACACAGCCCCTTACCCCTTCACCCTCGCCTCGCTGCTTGGTGTTTCTGAACACGCAGTCGTCCACACGCTGTGGGGGTTGTGTGTGGGTCCTGTGTCTGGGAGGGAGGGAGTGGGGTGCAGGTTGCTCATCTGCCCGTGTCCCGGGCGTGGAGATCGCCCCCCCTTGCCCCACCACTTTGTGTGTGTGGAGACGTTTACCTTACCTTACCTTAAAGGGCCACGCGCCTTTTCTGGCTTGGGCTACGGCGTACGACCAAGCCGAGGGGTGATCAACTACATCTTGGGGCAGAGCACGCCAAGGGCGCCTTCGCGCCGCGCTGCCAGTTCAGCGGGGAGACTTGCAGACACGCACGCTCCTCGATGGGAATCACGTTTTGAAAATGGTTCCAGAGGAGAGTGCCTGTCTGCTTGTCCCCGCTGAACCGGCACCGCAGTAGGAAGGCGCCCTTGGCGTCGCTCTGCCCCAGGGTGTAGTTGGTTACTGCTCCTTCATTGTCGTACACGCCGTGGAGCCATCTCCACTTGTCCTCTCCTCTCCTCCCACCTCACAAAACAGCGCGCCACAAGGCGCTCAGAGCGGAGAGTTGGACCAGCGACACACAGTGTCGTTTCACCAGTGCCGACAAAGTGCCACCAATTGTCGCCACATATCAGTTGCGCCGGTTGCGCAATCACTAATCATTCAGAGTTATTGCGGATGTCCCATCTCCGCAAGTCTCCTCTCTACCGGAGACAGGGGTGGCCGCGTCCCGGGGGGCACAACCACCAAAGCCGCCCACAGGAGCGCCGCCTCAACACGGGGTCTCGGCTCTATCGAGCCATGCTAGCTCCAGCCGCAGCCCCACCCGGCCGCCCGAGGGTGTTCCCGCAAGCAGAGAAGACTAATCCTGGGGGAAGCAACCGCATGGACGGCCAGCAGTGCAGTGTGTCTCTCTACGCCTATCTCCTATGCTTTCGGCAGCTCTCCTCCACGAAGGAACGTGCACCTCTCTCGTCGTGCTCTCACTGGCGATTCAAGCCACCACCTCCGCCAGCGCCGCGTCGAAGACCTCGCACGCCTCGTCCACCTCGGCCGGTGCGACGGTCAGCGGCGGGATGAAGCGCAAAGTCTCGTACACCGAGCAGTTGAGCAGCAGCAGCCCGCGCGCAGCGCACGCCTCGGGGGAGAGAGGTGGGCAGTGGGGAGCGGCTCCCCGCCGTGTTGGCCGTGAATAGAAACTCCTACACCGAGAGAGGGAGGGGGGGGGGGAGAGAGAGAGAGAGAGAGAGAGAGAGAGAGAGAGAGAGAGAGAGAGAGAGAGAGAGAGAGAGAGAGAGCAGAGAGAGAGAGAGAGAGCAGAGAGAGAGAGCAGAGAGAGAGAGAGAGCAGAGAGAGAGAGAGAGAGAGAGAGAGAGAGAGAGAGAGAGAGAGAGAGAGAGAGAGAGAGAGAGCGAGCGAGCGAGCGAGCGAGCGAGCGAGCGAGCGAGCGAGAGAGAGAGAGAGAGAGAGAGAGAGAGAGGAGCGTGTGGCAGATCAAGTGGCCGCGAGTACACCTGCGCGACCCTCTTGGCAGTACCCGCCGGCTGCGACGCCGCCAGCTCGAGGCCCAGCATGCACCCGTGGCCCCGCACGTCGCGCACCACCCCCTCACCGCGCCGCGCCGCAACTTCGCCGAGCGCCGCCCGCAGGCGCGCGCCCTGTTCACGCCGGCCGGTGTGAAGAGGCGCGCTGTACACGCCGGGCAGACTGAGGGCCCATGTTGGGGAGCCCAGACGGTATAAGGTATGAGTACACCGGCATCCTGCGAGGACTACCAGCCCACTCTTTCCTTTGCACCGGATGCTACGGAGGGCTGACAGCGCGCTGACAGGAGGGAGCCCATCGCGCCACCGGGTGGAAGAGAAGACGTGGGCGGGAGGAATACGGCATTGAGCCGCGTAGGCAGAGCCAGAGCAGCGCGTGAATCCGAGGGGTACGAACACCGTGAATACCGCTCAACTCGGCCGGATGCAGCGGAGTGCGTGTCCCCTCGAGGCGCGGATTGGGGTTCATGAACACTCCTCCCCGCTGTACTGTAGTCGGCCCCGTGAACCTTCACGGGACTGCTGTGAGAGCCCCTGTGTGAAGAGTGCGTAAGGGGTTGGGGTCATGAACACGGCTTCCCCTTCTAGGCTGGCGAGTGGCGCCTGCGCCGCGGCATTCTCGACGAGCCTACGTAGCCGAGACACGCGCGAGTACGAGCACGGCACAGCGAGTACCCAAGCAAGCTGTCGAGTGCAGCCGAGCGCGCGTCTACCCCCGAGTTGGAACCCCCCCCCAGATCTCCCCAGATCTCCCTCACACCTCCTCCGAGTTGGACGGCGCGGGGAGATCGTGGGGGAGATCTGGGGAGATCTGGGGCAGATCTGGGGGAGATCTGGGGAGATCTGGGGGAGGTCTGGGGAGATCTGGGGAGATCTGGGGCAGATCTGGGGCAGATCTGGGGAGATCTGGGGGAGATCTGGGGAGATCTGGGGGAGATCTTCCGCATCTGGACCGACGGGCCCCTCCTCGCGGATCACTCGCTGCGTCGCCACAGCCGCCGCGCACGACACGGCGTTGCCCGCGTAGGTCCCGCCCATGCTGCCGGGCGGCTGCGCGTCGGTGAGCGAGCTGCTGGCGGCGAGGGCCGCGAGCGGGAAGCCGGAGGCGAGGCCTGGTGGTCACAGCCTCCGGGCTGTGAAGAGACGCCGTCCACAGGCCAGGGAGGCCCCAGTGGGCGAGGCCTGTTCACAGGGGGCGGAGCCGTGAAGCCGCCGCTGACGCACGGCGCGCGAGCGGCCGCGGCGGGTCAAGGCGAGCGCCCTTGGCCATCACGAGGACGTCCGGCGTCGCCTCGGGCAGGAAGCGCTCGCTCGCAAAGAGCTTGCCTGCCAGACACGCCGCAGGACATGTCCTAAACGCGTCCTTGGGAAGAGCTTGCCCCGAATCCGGATCTCGGCTACTCTCGGGGCGATCTCGGCTACTCTCGGCTCCTCTCGGCTCCTCTCGGCTCCTCTCGGCTCCTCTCGGCTCCTCTCGGCTCCTCTCGGCTCCTCTCGGCTCCTCTCGGCTCCTCTCGGCGAAGATCTCGGCGAGTCTCGACTAGTCTCGGCCGGTCCGCCCGAACCCGGTCTGAACCTCGTCGAGAACGAGCAGGATGCCTACGTGCTGGGTACGCCACCCTCGGGGCGGGAAGGCGGCATCGCGCAGCGTCTTCAGAGCTCGAGCGCTGGGTGGACTACAAGAATACGCGCACTCCGCTTCCAGGGCGCGAGGGAGATCTTCCCGCCTCTAGGGCAGGATGCCGTGCGCGTCGCACACCGCCCTCAGGCCCGCGACAAAGCGGGGCGGCGCGGGGACGTACCCTCCCTCGCCGAGGACAGGCTCGAGCACGAGGCAGGCGACCTGACAGCAGGGATATGCAACGGTGGCATAAAGTGAATGATACACCGTCGCAGGCCGGCGTCTTCGACCTCCCTCCCTATATTATACCAAAAGCTAGGCCCACAACGCCCTCTATGTTGGGTCAAGGGCGCCTAGAAGAAGGCGCCGCCCCCCGAAGAGGAATCCCTCGCTCTCGCCCCCCCCCCCCCCTCTCCGAGTGGGGCCGCCGCCGGCGGCTCGTCTCTTGAGGTTTCGGGTGTCCGCGCGGGCCGCGCAGTCGGGTGGTGTCGATAGCTTGACTACTGCCGGCGCGGCCGCCTCGGAGGGCGCCGCCCGCTGCCGCAGCAGCAGCTCGAGCTGCTCGAGGCAGTAGTCCACGCCAACGCCTATCTCGGCCCGTCTCGATGAATCGGCGCACCTCGGCGCATCTCGGCTCATCTCGCTGCCGTGCAGCTCGGCTCCTCTCGGCTCCCCTCGGCTCCTCTCGGCCCCCCGTGGCTAATCTCGGCTAATCTCGCTGCCGTGAAGCTCGTACGGGAAGGGGGCGACGAGCAGCCCCTGCGGCATCGCACCCTCAGCAGCGTCACCGAAGGATCGTTGTTGTGAATGCCACGAGGGTGATGCGGGTGGGTGTCATGCGGGTGGGTGTCGGCCTCTACGGCTGGCCGTTGTTTTGCCGTGTGCGCCCCGGCGGGTACTGTCCTGTCCTGCCGCCCCGCGCCCCGCAGCGATGTCTACGTTGAGGCACACACCGGCGGGAAGGGGCCGAAGCCCCTGCTGTAGACGTTGGACGAGGAGGTCATTCCCATCGTGAGGTGCGTCCGGCCGTGGTAGCCGCCCTGGAAGACGACGACGTTTGGCCGCCCCGTCGCGTGCTTGGCCAGCTTGACTGCGTTCTCCACCGCCTCCGCGCCGGTCGTCGTGAAGAAGAAGGAGTCGAGGCTCGCGTGCGGCATAGCGGGCGCCAGCTCGTCGATCAGCTCGAGCATCGGCTGGAGGTGGGTCAACGGACAGAAAGGAGCGTCACGGAGTGCTGACGGGTGGTCAAGGCGGAGGCGGAAATCGCAGTGCGCTCCAGGGACGGCCCACCTCGTGCCAGCCGATGTTGACCTGACCGTGAATCAGCTTCCCGCACTGCGCCTGCGCCGCCTCGACGACGCGCGGGTGGCAATGGCCGGTGTTTGTGACGCCAATGCCGCAGGTGAAATCGAGCATCGACTGGCCGCAAGCCGTCTCAACTCGAGAGCCGGCGCCGCGCCGCATGACGAGCTCGGTCGCGCGGCCCACACCTCGCGCGAGCCTCGACATCGTCGCCGGCGCGTCGAGAGGCGCCTCGCGGGGGGAGTGGCCGCTTGCAACGAGCCGTGCTGCGCGTGCTGCGCGCAATGCAGCCATCGAAGAGGACCAGTACACGCACAGCCACGGTGTGAAATACTGAAAGCTCTCACGAATACTCGTCGCAGAGGCCTCACCTTCGAAAAGTCGGGCATGGCTCCACCCGCAACTTTGTCGCTAACACGCGCGCACCGCCGAGCCTGCGGCGGGCGCGCTGCGGCCGCACGTCTACTTCGTCATAGTGCCACGACGTGCGGCCTAGATTTAGCCCACGCGCCTCTGCTCGCAAACACTCACCCATTTGATTGTCACTGTCCGTGAGTGCGAGATTAGGGCTAGCCGCAGGCGGCTAGCCTCTGAGGAGGGCGTCCATAGACACCTCACTTAGACCCCACACACGGTCTCGTCCGTGCCTCGCCGGCCGGAGAGATTGCTGGAGGTAGAGCAAGCCCGCTCTAGCCTCGCATATCACTTCCTGTCGTCTGTTGTTTGTTGTGCCCTTGTTTGTACTCTTGGCACCGTGGAGTGCTGGGGGGGGCGACAGGGAGGATATGGCCTTGAGTTATGTGTACGCCGACTCAGGGTGTGTGGCAGCCCGCTGGCTGTGTGTCTTGTGAGCTTGTTTGTGTCTGTGTGTCGCTCGTGCGTGTCGTCATCATCTGTCCAGCGTCCACCCATACCGCGTTGGTGTCCAGTCCGAGCCTGGCTGTTCTTCACCTTTCTACCTACCTACCTACTCACGAATCTTGATTTTTCCAGCGATCGGATTTTTCCGCGCCTCGAAATTCGTAACAATCGCCTCGCCGCTCCACAATGCCTTTCTCCGTTGCCTCCAGCCGCGCGGCGCCATCGTCCTCGATCCAGTGCCGGCCTGTGACAAGCTTGGCAGCTCGCGGATCGACGATCGCCACGAGCTGCTGCCCGGCGACCGCCGCTCGCCTTCGACGACAGTCGTAACAATCGGCGGTGGGCGGCACCTCCTTGGCCCAGCACCGGTGTTATCACGTCTCAGCTGCTTCATTGCCATGTCCAGTTATGGCGGAGACGCGCTGATACCATTCCTGTGCACGCAGTTGGACCAGCACGGTCATTCATCGGGTGCGTGGCGCAATCAGTAACCAGCCTCCGGCGGGGCCCCCCGCTAACCCAGCTATCAACCGACAACGCCGGGCGGGGGGCGCACAAACAACACGAGAGTAATCCTGTTCAAGAAGAAATTTAACAAAAAGAACATAAGCATAACGCGCTACGCGGACCCTCAGGCTGCTGCAGCGAGAGCTGAGCGGGAGTACGGGGCGTTGGCCAGCAGGTCTCGGATGGCACCAAGCCGTGACTGAAGGCTGCCCTCGAGCGGCTCCAACTCCAGCATCTCTTCAGCTTCTTCGATCAGACGTAGGAGCGGCAGCTGCTCGTCCAGCTCAAGTGCCGCGCGGATGCCGTCCGCCTCCGTCAGGAGCCTGTGTAGCGCCGTCAAGATCTGGTCGCAGGCGTTAACCAATGGCGGGTGTAGCGGCGGCAGGTCAAGGAGCTCGTTCGCAGCCCTGAATGTAGCCATGACTGCGGGGCTAGGCCCCGCGGGGACGGGGATGCCAAGCACCATCTGGATGAGGCAGCTATTCGGCGCGAGACCGATCGGCCACTCCGGGAACTGGATTCTGGTGCGCACGGTGCGCGCCGGGGGGGCGGGTGGTGCCGGGGCGGGTGGTGCGCACGGCTCCGAGCGCGAGCAGCGCGTCGGCGCCGGCTCGGAGCATGGCTGCTCGAGCGGCCGGCGTGGAGTGTCGGCCCTGCGCGAGCGTGCGCGCTCCAGCAGAACGCCGACCAGCACGAGCGCCACTGCGTTGACGCAGGTGGCGATGTACAGCAGCACGCTGCTTTCCTCGGCCGCGACCGACTGCGCGACCGACAGCGCGACAGAGGACCCACCCAGCCCCATAACCCACGCTTCCAGCATGGGCGACGAAAAGCCGGTGGGGCCGGTGGGAGGTAGGACGAGATTCGTTTCGCGCTTCAAAAGCGGCTTCGCGCGCAGCGCAACTTTGGGTTTGCCACGAAAAGCTTATCCGGCTGGAAAGGGGGCTACTGGGGCGGCCAAATTCACACCTCGCGGGACTACTTATGTTTTCGTAAACGTAGTTGTGGCCCCCCGCTACGTCGCACGAGTGCAACCGGGTAGCGGGGGGCTAAAAGACCTGTTTGCGCTGTCTTCGATCTCAGCGGCTACATGCGCTGCTGCGCGTACCTGTGACGCACACATGCATGTTGATCACATCCATATACCTCACTAACATACAGCTGGCGAGCCTTGCATCCCTCGTCTGGCCATGCTGTGCATCATCTCACCGTATGCAGCCGTATACGCCCACGGTGCTCACAGGGTCGGGCGTCACGGTGCTCGTGGCAAGCATCTCCGTCGTTATGGCCCTGCGAACGCGCACCCCCGGGGCTAGGGCTCTCTAGCCCGTAACCCGATCCCGATCATCCGGCCCGCTGGGTGCGCTTCTTAGCTCCCCGGCCCTGGATGTGAGGCTGATAACTGCACTCCAAGTGCTCCAAGTGCTCCGTCACTCTTGTGACTTGTGGGCTTGGTGGTGTTGCCTCCGGTGCTACTGCTGGCTAGGGTGCCAATGGCGCGACGGGAGGCGGCCATTGGCGCCACTACAGCAACGATTGTTACGCCGTGGAAAAATCCGGAATTTTTGCCCCGAACCGCCCGACACGTGGCCGCATATGTGTATATACCACGTCCGTATGGGCTGCACAAGCCAAACCACGCTCATCACAGCTTGCCACAGTGTGGCCCGTGCCGGCGCCCTACTGGGCGCCCCCCGCATCTCTTCGACGGGAGCGGCGGGTCGGCGTGTTGAGTTGTTGAGCCCTCGCTCGCCGTGGCCGAGCAGGGGCTGGGTTCCAGGGCAGCGCCACGCCGCGCAAAACTTGCGCGACCAACTTGCGACCTCTGTCCCTCGTATTCACCCCAGATTTTGCCCTATCCCGGCTCATCAGGTACCGCGAGCGGCGAGCCGCGCCAAGTTTGCTCCATTTCCGACAAGTTCCATCCCGCCCGAACGGCGAACGCCGATCTTCGGCCGTCTGGAGGCCCAGGACGCAGCGGCGCAAAAGGCTGCGACTAGCAGCTCTCAGCTTTGCGGCTGGTGGCTGCAAGCCTCTGCAAGCGTCGCTCAATCGGCGGCTAAAGATGGTGATGTGGGCTCCACCGAAGTCGCGGCCGTCATGAGCTGTGCCGTCGGAGGCTGCATGCAACGCTGCACCGTGCTCCGGGTTCGAGCAGGTGCAGGCGAGTGGAGGGGCCCCTGGTAGAGGGTGACATGACTTGTCTTACGAGAGTGGGATTAGAGGGGGAGGTAAAATAAACATCTTCGGGAAGCACGGGGAAAGAAAAACACCTCGCGAATTTTAACCAAAGGCGGCGGGAATACCCCTGTTCTTCGCCGTACCCCATCTGGGTCTACGCCCCCGCGACCGCCACGCACCCCCGCTCCGCCTCCCACTCACCCGCTGCGTCTCGCTCACAGTCTCGAGACGATTCATGCTGTCCGCAATCATCCTCGCGCTCACTTTCTTCAAGGACGACGCGATGCTCGTGGGTGAGCGCCGCAAGATGCTCTTCGCGCCGGAGCCCCACGTTTGCGTGCAGGACTACTGTGGCTGCGAATGCGCCAGCACGATCGTCGGCGTGTCGGGATGCTCCAGCCAAGTCAGCGTGTAGCGGCTCTAGTCTTTGCTCTCTCCAGGGAGGGTGTCGGGCTGCGTCGGCCTCTCGGCGCTCGTCAAAAGCGCGCTGAGTGTGCACCTTGCGTTGCGCGCAGGAGAATATCAACGCCTTCATCGTCGAATTTGTCGCGGCGCAGGGGGCCCCGGTGACCTCGATTGAAGAAGCCTGCCCCTTCCTCCTCGGGTCCGCGCACCTGCCCTGCCCTCTTGCCACACACAACTTGTGCGTTGAGTCTTGATCTGTCCTGTTGCCTCTCCGCCCTGCCCCGTTGCCTCACAACCTTGTGCGTTGAGACCTGACCTCTGTCCTCTTGCCTCTCCGCCACAGCCAGCTCGAGGGCGACTGCGCCAACGGCGAGGTCTTCATCACAAGCCACCCTGAGAGCTACGCAGCTGCGTCAACCTGCACCGGGGACCCCTTCTAGCCGGGGAGCGGCGAGGCGGCCTGAGGGCTACACGCCAGGCCTCTTAGTCAGAGCGCGCTCTTAGCACCGCGCGACGGCGGCCTTTCGCCACCCTCGCGCTTAGTCGTGGCCTGGCACCAAATAGGGTTTTTTGTGGAGCGTCCAGAGATGTCCACAATGTGCAGAAGGTGTACAGACGCGGTGTACAGAAGATTGTACAATTAGCTATTCGGTACAGAAGGTCAAAAAAGGGGAGGTCAAGCTCTCGACACTCGAGTCTCGAGAGATGCCAGATGTCCGCAGCCCGCAGACCTCCTGCCGCTCGAGCGTCGGGCTGGTTGCGTCGAGCATGCGGAGGGCGTGCAAGCACTGCACGGCGGTAGACTCTTTGAGGCCCTGACAAAAAAGAATTTTACGAGGAAAGGCGGCGGCTCGAGAACCTCGTGTATACCCCCCCTTCGTATGAGCCGTGCAGAGATTCGCTTCCCTCTTTTGATCGAAGAAACCCGAACGCGCGAGGCTGCCCGCATCTTTGATTTTCTGTGTGAGTGTTGAGTGATGCGAGCGCGCGCGCGCGTGCCGTTTTGGGTCTCTTTTATACCAGTGATGAAATATAAACCGACTTTACCACGCGCGCGCGCCGCCCTCCTCGACTCTCTCGCACCGGCCCCGACCCACGCCGCCCCTCACGAGATAGATAGGCGGCTGCGACCCTGAGAGTGCGCAGCGGTGCCGCTGGCGTACTCACCACACCCGCCCACCAAAGCCCGCCCCCAGAGCGCGTCCCCAACCCGAATTTTATGCCCCCCCCCCCCCCCCTCCCCCGCGCGCCTCCCGCCCCCGCCCTCCTACCCCCCCCCCTCCCCCCTCTTGCTCACCCGCTCTGCCCACGCACCCCCGCTCCGCCTCCCACTCACCCGCTCCGTGTCTTTCATAGCTTGTGCGTACAATTAGACTCTTTTCTCCCAGTAAGCTCCAGATCGGACACACGTCCTCATACAAGCTCACGAACGGACAACGCGTCCATCGCACGGACGGGCATCTCGTACAGGCAACACTTCACAAGCTAAGGGGGCGACCTATCTGGCGACCTCGGGGGCTCGCGGGCCGCCGCCCCGCGAATTTCTTTCTCCTGGTTTTTTTTAGCATTGAGGTCATACACACGGGATTTCCTCGAGTATGATTGGTTGGCGCGTCCGCGGCGTGTCTGAGGCGGCGACCGCAAAATGCAGCTCGTCAAATACATGCGTATGTCCCAGCGTCTCTGTTGCAGGTCCCAAGACGGATCAATCGGCCACCTTCATAAACCTCACTCTCTTCTCGAGGTACGCGTCCGGACAGGGGTGCTTCGCCCAGATGTCCCTCCATTCTGGCGTCGCCAGCTTCCCTCGAAACTCCGTGTCCCGCGCCTCCTTGCTCGGCCACCGAATCATCAGGCACGCGCTCGGGGGCGGCTGGCCGTCAGGCGGTGGGCTGGCTGATCCGGGCACCTCCGGTTCGATGCCACACTCCACGTAGAAGCCGACCACGTCAAAGTTGCTCCGCAGCCACGGAACGACCAGCTCCCTGGTCCACCTCTCGTATCGTGGCAGCACCTCCGGCCGCAGGGTGTATTCGCGAATCTCGACAATGCTCATTTGAGGCCTCGCTGCTCCACACCTCGTCGATGGGAACGGCGACGGCTGGATGGTTGGGAGACGCGCGGGCGCCCATTCTTCCGGACTCCGTCCGAGCGATACTGTAGGACCGTCCGAGAGCGAGGACTGTCCGAGCACGGGCGCGCCGAGAAAGGAGGCGTGTGCGGCGCCCGCGAGCAGGAGCGTCGCTCTGATCGACCGCGCAAAGGCCACGTCCAGCAAAGGCCACTTCCATACATGCATGTTCTGCCGTTTTTTCGGTTTGGATGCGGTGGATGGATAACTCGGCACAGCTCGCCTCGAGTAGTTGTTTTGTTTGATTGGCGGAAGCCGCAGAAAAGGGAACGAAAAAACATGCAGCCTCGTTTATGATTAAAACGAACTCGGATGAGGGTATCAAGCAAGCGAACCAGTTTAGACCATGTTTAGACCCAGTTTAGACCACGGCTGAACACGAACCAGATTAGTCCTGTTTACGATAAACTGGGTCTAAACAGGGCTCGGCCTGGGTGGGGGACCCCATTAGCCATACCAGGTTTAGACCCGGTTTAGGGCGCCCCTAGCTAGCTCCGCCGCCGCGGCCGCGCTGTGGCTGCGGAAGCGGCAGCGTGCAGCCGCCATCCTCTGCCTCGGGCCGGACAGCACACCTGTCACACTTGCACCGGCGCGCAACAACAGCCTCGCCGATCAGGCGCACGGTCGGTGTTAGGGCGCGACGTCGGGCGCGGCGACAGACCAGCTGGCGGCGCCTGCGCCTGGCAAGAAGCGGAAGCGCGTTGATTTCAACGGCCGCAAAGGTGCTAGTAGAAGTGGTGTTGGGTTGAGCAGTGGTACTCACTGCCCCTCACCAGATGCTTGCAGGCGATGTTCCTGGCCTCGCTCCCGACGTACCGCGCGAAAGATGAGGGGACGCGCTGCGGCTTCTGCAAGCAGATCTTCGACACGGCGAAGCTGTCGGAAGAGTCCTCGACGCGGCCGCGTGGACCCTCAAGATTGCCATGCACAACCTCGACCAGCGCGAGAAGAAGCAAGGCCGCTGACGCTTGCGCGTGCCGCTGAGAGCCGCGTCTCTCTCAGAGCAGGGGAGCTAGGCGGGGGGGAGGGAGGTGCGCGCTACGCGGGGGCGAGGGGGGGAGGAACCCCATTAGCCATACCAGGTTTAGACCCAGTTTATCGTAAACAGGACTAATCTGGTTCGTGTTTAGCAGTGGTCTAAACTGGTCTAATAAACTGGTTCGCTTGGAACCCTCCTACTCGGGGGCACGGGACGCGGCACAAACGGGGCACAAACGCCAGGCTACAAAACGCCTCGTTTCTTTCTGTTTGTTCGACTTCGAGAGCTTCGGAGGCTTTGGAAAGGAGGTCCGCAGCACCCTGAGGGAGGCGGCGAACCACAGCTGAGCAACAAACTTTCACATACATGCTCAGCACCTGGACGAGGTCACATGGACAACCAAGAATTGGCACGGCCTGCAAATGCAGCGTTTGTCAGTCGTCCTCCACACCGCTGTGGCGTGGCAGACAGACGGTGAACGAGCTGGCGTGCGGGGAGGGAGAGCGGCATTGTGCATGGTGCGGAGTGCATTGCCGTTCTTAACGGAGTCGCTTAGGCGGCTCCGGTGGTGAGCCGGTGTGTGTGCCGGTCCACGCCAGTCCGCGCCCTTCACACAGGCTTGAGTTTCAAGAATTCACACGAGCTCTCGCTAAACCTCGGGCACTTACGAACTTCTTAGGACTGGAGCAAGGGAGTCTCGCAAGCCCCAGCAAACACGCGCCCCATTGTGTGATGGAGCTCGGCGCCGCTGCCTCGACCAGCAGGCCGCTATTCAGATAACTACACGCTGCTAGATTGCTCCAACGACCCGCTCCACTTGCCTCGGCCCAAACCCTCGGCAGACGGAATCGGGACGTGTCCGCGCCGCCAGTTTTCGTTTCTGAAACTGGGCCGCCTCTGAGCTGCACCATCGGCCTTGGGCAGGTACGGCCGGCTCCTCTCTCGCGGCGCACCGGCCGGCAGCCTGCTCAACGGCGAGTGGCTCCGGGTGAGCGCCGCCAACCCACTCCACGCCGGGGTGTGTCGCTTCCCGCCAAACTGAGGCAGCTCCTTGCTCGGCGTCTCGCAGGTGGACGCGGACCTGGTCGCGCACCCGCGGTACGTGCGACGCGACGTGCCCGAGCTCCACCTCTTCTACACCGGCTCCGCCTGGCGGATCGTCCGCGGCAGCGACGACCCGAGCGGCGAGCTCCTCGCGGAGGCCGTCTCTGCGGCTCTCCACCCGGCGACTGTGGGAGTGTCGGGGTGGAGCTTGCTCGAGGCGGAGACGGGGGCGGTGCGGCACTGCCCGGAGTACGAGATGGTCTGCGACGGCCCAAACACGGAGCTCCAGCCCTTCCTCATGGAGGAGCTCGCACATAGATGCAGAAGACCGCACCTCCCTGGCGCACCGTCTTGGCGTGATGGGGGGGGGGGGGGGGGCGAGACCACCCAGCCCACCCCACCCTTCCCCACCGACGTCCCTGCATGCTCCCCGCGTCTCCCCACACCTCCCCACATCTCCCCACATCTCCCCATATCTCCCCATATCTCGCAGGAGCTCGGGCGCGACTTTTTCCTGCGCGTGCAGCTGACGCGCAAGGCGAGGCCTTGAGCATCCCACCTCCCTCCCTCCCTCCCTTCCCGCCCTCCCTCCCTCCGTCATCCTCGGTGCCCCACCACCTGCCCGGCCCTCCTCCTCCTCCCTTGCCTCCGCTTGCCCCCTCCCCCGCCCCCTCCCTTGCCTCCTCCCCACCTCCTCCTCCCCCGCCTCCGCCGCCTCCCTGGTACCTCGCCTCCTCCCTTGCCCCCCCCCCCCCCCCGCCCGCCCGCCCGTCACTTGACATGTCCACGACACGTCCACGACACGCCCACGACACACGTCCACGACACGTCCACGACACGCCCACGACACGCCCACGACACGCCCACGACACGTCAGC
>NW_005200982.1:224667-288140 GCF_000372725.1 Emiliania huxleyi CCMP1516 | reverse complement strand
GCATGTAACTCTAGAGGATCCCCCTGCCAGGCCGACGGCGCTAGTGACGGTGCCCGACGAGGCGGGCGGCGTGCACCTGCTGTGGCGCCCGCCCGTCGACCCGACTGGCCAAGGCCCCGGCATCACCGGCTACCGCGTCCGCGTCTCGGTCAACGACGGCATCTCGTGGCAGGTCGAGACACTCCCTAGACACTCCCTAGACACTTCCCTGGACACTCCCTTGACATCCCTCGACTCTCCCTAGACTCTCCCCAGACACTCCCTAGACACTCCCTAGACACTCCCTAGACACTTCCCTAGACACTCCCCTAGCCGCCCCCTCTCCCTCCCCCGTGGCAGGTCGGCATCAACGACACCGGCACCAGCGAGGCGCGCGCCATCATCACAAACCTGGTCGCCGCCGTGCCGTACCGCTTCCAGGTCGCCGCCGTCAACTGCGCCGGCGTCGGTGCAGACTCGGAGCCGTCGCCGCAGCTGTGCGTTGCTCCGGAGCACCCCCCCACGCCGCCGCCCGTCGCCAGCCGCATGTCTGATGGGCTCGACCTCCTAGAAGCGGAATACGTGTTCTTGTGCTCCAACTGGCGCCCGAGAAGACACGCACTCAGCCGTATTCGGCCGCATTCCGCTGTATTCACTGTATTCTTCTCCGTTGTCTTCACACGCATTCCGCTGTATTCACTGTATTCTTCTCCGTTGGACTCACGCGGTGCTCTGAAGACGCTGCACAAGACCGTCTTCCCGCCCTCATGTTGGCGTATGCCGCACGGTAGGCTCGACCTCCTCTCGCTCGCCGCCGCGAACCGTCGAAACGACGCCGCCCCCGGCTGCACGGCCACCGAGACAAAGGTGGTGCGCGCGCTCTCCGAGGGGCACTGCCCCGCCTCGCTCGAGCCGCTACGTCACCTCTCCCCCGCCCGCTCGTTCGACGTCTTCTGACGGGGCGCGGCCGCCGGCGCGGGCTGCCCTGCGAGCCCCGTGCCCGCGGGGGGTGTAGCCGGCCTACTCTGCCACACACCCCTCTCGCGGGGGCCACCGAGTGTGATCTCGAGAGTGGAGTGGCGAGGTTGCACCTCCCGCCCTCTGTCTTCGCGCGCGGGCGAGCGCGCCACAGGAGCCCCGCCTCCGCGGCGCGTGGCATCGGGCGGAGCTTATTCACGGCGCGCGCGGAAGCATCGCGCAGTCCCGCTGGGAACGTCTGATCTGTCACATTGCGGCCTCTCGCAGCCGGGTGTGAGAGGGGCGAACGCTGTCGATGTTTTCCCCTTTGCCTTTCCATACTCCCTGATTGGTGTGAGCGTGTACGGTGCTTGATGACATGTGCGTGTGCGTGCGATTGGGCCGATCTAGCCGATAGGCGATAGGACGCATATTGAAACAAGATTGAAGTATCGCGCAGGGGATGAGAAGCCCGTCATACGTGGACATCTCTGCGCAACAGCCAACACATCGGAACACGGAAGATCCTTGAGGGCGGACTGGTATAGACCGTACGGCTCTTTAGCGTTTAGGCCTTTTAGCTTTTTGACATAGAGATCTCTTTTTTCTCCATTCTCCTGTGCCAAGAGCAGCAGTAGATTGAAGAACTGGTGGAGGCAAATCTTCTCCGGTGTAGATGCTCGAGAGGAGTCTGAGATGTCGAGTTGGTGCGTGCAGTGTCGCTTGAGACCTTGCGACAGAGGTGGGGAGATTCTGACTTCGCGCCAAAGACGCCTAGTCCCTAGAGATCGTCATCGTGTGGGCGGAGATTGCAAAATGGCGCGAAAAGAGGGTGGAGATCCTTTTGCATAGTGAATGAATCCATAGGGCGTGCGCATCTCCTTGAAGGTTTGAGCCCCCCGGTCCTCCCCCGGCCCCCGAATCGAGATTGGAGATTGGAGATTGGAGATGGAGATCGGAGATCTGAGTTCTGACTGAATCCGGCCTAAGATGACGACGTTGGAGATTGGATTGAAGATGGAGATCGGAGATCTGACTGGATCCCCGGCCTAAAGATGTGCCGACGCTGGAGATTGGAGATTGGAGATCACAGAGGCCGGCAGCAATCTGACCTCCATTTTCAATATTCAATCTCACATCTGGGGCGGACGGCTGGGCGCACTATCTCTACCCCAACGATCTCCTGTTCTTGCGCAGAGATGTCCATTACTCAAGCTCGTGTGCCCCCGTGCCCCGATCAGGATCACGCAACGCTGCACGCCTGAGAGAGAGACTTCTCCTTCACGCCTGTGGAGTTGCCTTCTGTGGCAGCAGCAGCAGCGTCGGCTCCGCGTGGACTTGCAGAGATCCTACTCCAGCGAGCCGTTGTTTCTTGCTTGTGGCCTCGGCCTCTGCCTTCTCCTCAGTCCCTGAGGATTCGCCCGCGCCGTCACCGGCACAGTCACCGTCACCGTCGCCGTCCGAGTCGCCGTCGCCGTCACCGTCGCCGTCGCCTTTGCCGGTCTTGGTTAGCCCGGGAGGACACTGCGTCATCACAGGTGGCGGATCCTGCGCCACCAACAAGGGCTACCCGGGAACGTATGGAAAGGGCGACGAATGCACCCTCACAAACGTGCCCGAAGTGCTACTCGACGTGCCTACTTTCAACCTCGCCTCCTACCAGGTCAATCCGGACGCACCAGAGAAGGGCTGCGAGAGCAACGGGTGGGTGGACTACGTCCTCGTCAACGGCGTCAAATACTGCGGCACCACCGGACCGACTGTCGTCGCCTCCAACGGAACAATCACTTGAGCGGTCTGGACACTAAGGGCGGCCATACCCTGACGAATGATGAAATGAGAATTTTACTCGCGTACAACAAAAGCCGGTCGCACAACACGATTCACGCGACAGGCAAGGCACGGGCGACGGCTTCCTCAGAAGCCGTCGTCCTCACCGTAGCCGTCGTCGGACCCCCAATCAGGGGGACAGTCGAATCCGCGAGCACCGTGGTGCTCGCCATGAATGAGAACACCGGATGGAAGATCTGCTGGGGTCCGGTGTAGGAGTTGTGCGTAGATCTGGGCCCCAAAGGGGCTTGGCCCTGGGCCAGGGGACGAGAGAAAATAGGGTACCCCGGGGATCTCCGGCTTCCGGCTCTCGTTGTAACAAAAGAACTCTTGTAAAAGTAAGTGGGTCGCATCCGGCGGGCTGGGGGCTCGGCATTTTGACACGCGTGTACGTGGCGGATGCCGGGCGGCGCAGCACGCAGCTGTCAGGTGAAACGCCATGACTCCGACTGGCGGGCGCCATGCAGCGCAGAGACGAATGCGACAATGGGCTGGTGGAAGTGGCTGCTGTCCAGCACCGCTCACAGGCCGCGCCGCCTCGCCTTCGTGGCTGTGTGCACACGTGGCGCGTTCGTTTCCATCTTTGACTATGCAGACTATACCGAACGCTTCCTGGGCATCCGACAGCCGCTCTTCCTGTGCATCCCGGGCAAATACGGCTGGCAGGACCCCATCTTCTTGCGTCTGCACAAGCTGGTGATTGGACGCTTCGGTGCCAGCTCGCTCCATCGTCTGCCGACAGCGTCACCAAACGCGAGTGTCCTCGATCCCATACTAGCCAGCACCAATGTGCGCATTACCTGGCGCTGCCCCCCGCCCCCCCCTCCCCCCCCCACACGCACGCACGCACGCACGCGCGCGCGCACACACGCACGCGTGCGCGAACACACACGCACGCACACTCACACTTCTCCATAGCAGATGAATGCACAGGTGCTTGGTTTCATTGGTCTCCCTGCACACTTACACCTTTCATCCTAGGTGACGGACATGTACGTGCAAAAGTATGGCAAGCGCGACGCCGTGCATACGACCGTCAAAGGTGTGCGCAATCTGGTCCACGCCGTGATGGACGGTCGGCAGCCGCACGGCGACGCCTACGCACGAGTCTCGCAGAGCATTCCTGGCTCCGCGCCCGTCGTGCCGCACATCGTGCACGCGGCGAGGCCCGGAGGCGGCAACTTGCGTCGTGCGCTTGGCATCCCATCCAACGCGACAGTATTCGCGCGACACGGTGGGCAAGGGCAGTTCAACTTGTGGTTCGCGCGCGAAGCCGTCCTGGAAGTCGCCGGCGTGCGGCCGGATATCTTCTTTCTGTTCCTCACGACGCAAGACTTTTGTGGGCGGCGCGGCTGCCCACCGAACGTGATTCACCTGCCGAGCTCGACAGATCGGTTCGACTTGATCCGCACCAGCGATGCAATGATCCACGGCCGCTGGGAGGGCGAGACCTTTGGCCTCGCTGTCGCCGAGTTCGCCACGCACAATCGGCCCGTCATAACCTCCAACAGGTCCTTTCCACACTTCACCCTTGGTCGCGCCCACCTGGACATCTTGGGCGCCCGTGGCATCTACTACTACGACAGAGCGACCCTCGTCAGCATTCTGCTCGGCTTCAACCGGACGGAGGCTGCGCAACGCAACTGGCTCGCGTACACTGAATTCGAGCCACGGCCCGTAATGCAAAGGTTTTGGGAAGTCTTCCTCGCTTGAGAACTCGCACCGTGTAGTTGATGTTTATGTGTACGTACGGGGTGTGGACCCTGAGTTGACCAGGGGTTGTGCGCTGGGCCCTCCTGCTCGGCTCCAGCCAGTAGACAAGTCTTGTCATCAACAGAGTAGAAGGATCTGACCTCGGGGCCGATGTGACCAAGCGCTGGTAGCGTGGTTTAACCTCAAACCCATGGTCTCACAGTGTGCCGGCAGTCGCCGAGCAGTGTCGCTCACACAAGCCGCAGCACAAGTGACTGAGGGCCAGTGAGGGCGAGCCCATCGCTGTCACAGCTGTGGCAGCCGCACAATAGGCTGTGTCAACTGTGCAGAGTGTGTGAGCAGCAGAGGAGCTGCTCTCCAGGCTTCTGTCGCAAAGAGCTGCATGCCACCGAAAGTGCTGTCGAGGTTCGCCGAGCGCGGCGCAGGTTGAGGGAAGCCGCCACCGACGAGCGCGTTGGACTTTTCACTCCGGACAAAGACGGGTACACGCACACGAGCCGCGGTCGTGTACCCGTCTTAGGGGCGAGGCGCGGGACCGTCTGTGGCGAAGTGGGTCGCGTCCCTCGATTCCTCAACTCACGGTCCGCTCCCTCTAACCATGAGCTGCTATCATGCGTGCATCATCATGCGTGGCTTGCCTTCTGGCGTCACAGAAATATTATAATGCTCTTTGAACGTGCCCAAAAACAAGAGAGCGCACAGGCTTGTTTTTAAAACCCGTCGGAGGGTAATTAGAGCATCCAAACGTGCGCGTATATCTATGAGCTGCATGTTGCGCCCGCTAATGCTCACCGTTGTCCGTCTCGTCGCTGTCGTGCTTGATAATCCAGGAGGCATCGGAGGGCCAATCCTCGCTGTAGTCGATACGGCGCATCGCGTACTCCGAGGCAAGGTACAGCGACTCGTCCGGCCCGTACTCGGTGTCCCACCTCTCCCCTCCGTACCCCTCGTGTCCCTCCACGGAGACGAGTGGCTCGAGCCGGACGCCGGGTGGCATGACCGTGCTGCTGAAGGAGTACTTCTTTCGGGGTGGGTACTGGACCACGGCGTACGCCACTGGCCGCTTGCGATCCTGCTCGTCTCCGCGGCCGTTGACAAAGACCACCTGCACGTTTGCCGGCGCAGGCAGGATTTTGAGCACCTCTGGGCGCACAAAGGTCGGGTAGTTCAGGTCGGGCTCTCTTGCGGGCGGCGGGGTAAAGTACTGTGCCGGGAGGACGCCCTCGACAAAGGCCGCGTCCAGCCGAGGCCAAGCCTGGTCGAACTTCTGCACGGCTTTCTCATCGCATAAAAAAACAAAAAAAATACCAATCAAAAATAAATAAAATCTCGTGCTGCACACCATAAATCGACGTCCACACCGCGCGAGCCGTCTTGAGCTTGACGTGCGTGTGTAATCAGCCAATCAACACCAAAGTACTCGGCCTCGAGCAGCACGCGCTTGAACATTCTGTCGTCCGTCGGCAGCAGCGACGCGCTCATGCTTCGCATGCACGAGAGGAGGATCGAGAACGGCTCGGCGTCCCGGTCGAGAAAGATCTCCGACTCTTCCTCTGCCCATTCCGCCGAGAATATGCGCGAAAAGTAGGACGACCCGGCAGAGAGGGTCGAGATGGCGTCGTCAAGCGCGTTGTGCCGACGCAGAGGTCGATCCGGTCGCGAGGGCGCTTGCTCATCGCTGCACGCTGCGTTTGTGAATTCTTTTAGCGTAGGCGGCTCCCGTGGTGTACCTGTGTTAGTGCCAGTGCGCGCCAGTCCCGTGCCTAGTGTCGTGCGAGGGAGTTTTGTTGTAAAATTCTTTTTGCCGCACATGGGGCAAGGCTTGGGGGGCGACCCTTGCGAATGTCAAAAAGGCACAATCTCTCGCACAATTTGAATTTCGACGAGTGCGCGCCGGCAGTCCCGACTGCGCGAGTGTGCGCCAAAGTCCCCCACGCCGATGAGAGCAAAGAGGGCCGAGAGGCAGACTATACTGGCGCGCACTGGCACTGGAAAAAAGGGATTTACTTTTTGGTTGATGTCACCGATAAGGTAACACCAGCAGCAGCAGCCCGCAAGGCGCGCGCGATACACAGTGTATGTTACACACACAGCCCACACTATCACTCTGCCTTGGCGTGTCGCTGCGCCTTTGTCCCACCCGCGGAGGACCCGGGAGGCTCCACCGCGAGGCTCGCCGCCGCACCCACGCCGATGAGAGCAAAGAGGGCCGAGAGGCAGACAGGCGCAGCGGGCCCGAGCCGTTCGTATGCTGGCCCGCCCAGCAGCGGCCCGACGACGCCAAGCGACTTCTCGACGGAGCCCAAGGCGCCTACGTGGACACCGCGAGCTGGGGCGGGAATACGGTGTCGGGTGTCCGGAGCAGGAGTACGCCGGCAGCAAGTCAGCAGCAACTGAGTGCAGCCGAGCACGTGGCCTCTCGAGTGCTGGTCGGGATACATGGGGTTGGTACGCCGCATCTACGGCGCGCCGAGGAGGAGGCCGCGCGAGCTAGGGGCGGCGGAGTTGGCCATGAGCGTCTTGAGCAGCGTGTGGGAGAGGCCCTGCCCCAGGTTGAGGAGCGGGTACGAGAGGAGGATCGCGGCGGTGGGGGAGCCTACGTCACGCATACACCAGAGTCAGGTCAGGTACACTTCTCCACACACGCGAGGTGGTGGGGCAAGGGCCGGGGCAAGCCCTCGCGACTCCACGCCCAAGAGTCAGGAGTCCCACGGCATTCAAAGTGCAGGGAGCGAGAGTGGGCTCTGAAGACGGCATCGTGCCGTGTTTCGGACCACTGGGAAAGGGCTATGAACACACAGCCGAATATGGCCGAGTGCGTGTGTGTCCTCTGTTTGTGCCAGTCAGAGGAGAAGGGTCTCCGCATCTAGGGCGGGAGGTATGGGGAGATATGGGGAGATACCCGGGAGATGTGGGTCCGTCTCCCGCAGCTAGGCAGGAGAGCCGAGGGACGCGGCCGCCAGCCCAAGCCGGCCGGCGGCGGTGGCGGCCAGCGCGAAGCAGAGCAGGCTGGACGGGCGCGCGCCTACATGGCCTCGCCTTGCCCTCCGCGAGGGCTGCCCCCGCACTCCTGCTCCGGCCTCCCACTGCCAGTCGGGGATCCCACACCCCCACAGGGAGGGGGGGAACCCGCAGTGGACGCGAGTCCACACAGCGCATATGGGCCGCGCGAGGCTGTGTGTCACTCTGACGAGAGCCGCGGTCGCCATAGACTGCAGCCCCCCCCCCCCACCCCCCCCCCCACCCCCCCCCCCCACCGGCTCCTCTGTGCCTAGAGAGCTTGACAAGCCCCGCGCGGGCGGAGAGCGCGCAGATCGCTGGATGGGAGGGGGCCTGCTACTCCGCTAGTCTCCGCGGCGCGCGCCTATAAGTTGACGCCCCGTCACTTAAAGGCTGCGGGCGGGAGAGCGCGGTCCTGCGTGCGCGCGCCAGTGGCCACGAGACGCGGCACGACGAAGCACGTCTGCAGCGCGAACATCCACCCCGCGTACGAGAGCAGGTAGCCGCGCTGGCCTGCGCGGTAGCCGAGCGCCTAAAAGTCGGCAGCCTTCCCTCCGATGTCGGGCCCCGTATCCACCCCCAGTGACTGGCGACAGGGGACGTGACTTCACTACCCACACGGGGGCTCGGGGGACGGGCGAGCTCGCGCGGGACGTGTCTAGGAGATTGGGGGAGATCGGGGGAGATCGGGCGAGATCGGGCGAGATCGGGCGAGCTCGTCGTCGAGCTCGCGCGGTACGTGTCTAGGAGATTGGGGGAGATCGGGGGGAGATCGGGGAGATAGGGAAGATAGCCGAACGCCTCGCCGACGTACAATGCGCTGGTGGAGTCGTACGAGTGGAAGGAGGCGGCGGCGAGGCCTATGCAACAAGAACGGCGAGGTCTTGCAATCTCGATGACTCTCGGCGACTCTCGCCTCTGCGTGTGAAGGACGACCGCTATGCGTCCGGTACCCCACCCCCACGTGATTGCCAACCCAGTCACGCGGCATCTAGCCGGCCCGCGCCGCTGCCCACCGCGTAGCCGAAACCAAAGGTGGAGACGACGCGCGCGGTGACCTGGGCGGGAGATCTGAGCTTAGAGGAGCCGAGAGGAGCCGAGAGGAGCCGAGAGGAGCCGAGAGGAGCCGAGAGGAGCCGAGAGGAGCCGAGAGGAGCCGAGAGGAGCCGAGAGGAGCCGGGAGGAGCCGAGGGGAGCAGAGAGGAGCAGAGAGGAGCAGAGAGGAGCAGAGAGGAGCAGAGAGGAGCAGAGAGGAGCCGAGAGGAGCCGAGAGGAGTCGAGAGGTGAGTCGAGATCGCAATCTCCCGGGTGGCGACCTGGCCGGTGGAGGCCGGGTCTCCCGCGAGCTCCGCGAGGAGTGCGAGCAGAGGCGCTGGGAGGGCGGCACGGCCCATCCCGCCGACGACGCGGCCAGCGGCGGGCAGTGCGAGGCGCAGAACATCGGAGTGGCCTTCGCATGCGAAGCCGACAAAGTAGCACAGGTAACCGAGCGAGGCGGTGCACGTGCTCGCAATGATTGCCACGCGCCGGCCATGAAGATCGGAGAGCCGGCCGAAGAGCGTGGATCCGGCGAGTGCTGCAGCATTCGCCGCGCTCATAATCATGGCGTAAGAGGTGGCGCCGATGACTTTGCTCTGTACGAGCTGCGGGTAGACGGGATTGACAAGTCCGACGGTAAATGTGTCAACGAAAGTCAAGCATGTCGTGAGAAGCAGCATGTTGGGATTGTACCGAATGGCGCGACGATTTAGCTGGGTTCCAACTCTTTGCGGGGTACGGTATGGTACTCGCGGCCCAAAGGGTCAAGCCATGGCGGGCGCGCCGCGGCCTCACAATGCCAACCGCGCGCGGCCGTCGAACGGCAAGCACACGCCTCGACTCGGACACACTGTTCCGAGGGCAAGGGAGAGGGGTAGGCTCCAAGCCCGAGAGGGGAGCTTCCGAGACCCACTACAAGACCCCGCGCACATCATCCCGCGGCCTGGCGGTCGGCGGGATTGCAACCAGTCTTCGCGTGCCGCCTGTCGTTCGATATGTCGGTCCCTCTCCTCGCGTTGTCGGATAACCTACATAAAGTACACATAGCCGCTGCGCGGAGCTACTATCTATCTCCGATGGCGATCGATGTGTGTGGGCGGCAAAAAGGTTCTGGCGAGAGGCCCGAGACGCGGGCGCCGATGCGGTGGGAGGCCATGGAACGCGAGCACCGACAGAAAAAAGAAAAGGTCCAACAGAATCTCGCGAAAAATTAGCCGCCACGCGGGCAACGCGCCGTTTCGGCGACCCGGTCGCTGCCCTCATAGTGCATAGTCCACATCTGTCCTTCTTGGTTCTTCTGGACGGAGCGGCCATTGTCCAGCTCTCGCCCACAATGTTTGCAGCGTTTTCAGCACACATGCCGCACTTGTCCACGAGCATCACGATGTGCCGTGCACTGCTGGAGGCGGCCATGCTGCACGATAGCGAGGCCGCAGCCAGACTCCTGGCCACCGCGAGCTCACGCGGGCCACCGAGAGCGGGAAGCACGCACGCTGCGTTTCTTTTCCGTACTAAATTCTCTTTCCGTGGAAACCCGGAGAAAAAGGAGAACATTGCGTCTCCGGGTTTCGTGGGAGTCGATTAGGCGGCGACGCCAGCCTGTCGCTCCTTCCCCGTTCCACCAAGGTGCACCCGCAGCGTGTCTTCTGTCCCTTCCGATTGCCCCAAGGCCGAACAGGGCTATGAGGGCGTCGCGTGTCTCTCTCCTCGCTTGCAGACGATGAAGCAGCCCTTCCTCCTCGTTCTCGCGCTCGCGGCGACCCACGGCCAGTCGGAGGACGCAGGCTCACGCGAGCCCTGCCCTCATAGCCCTGGGATTAGCTGCCTCTTCTGGACGACGATCCACTTTCGCCCCGACTGCATCGCCGAGTGCTTTTCGCAGACACCGTGCAGCGTCATCAAAAACGAAACTTTTTTACCCGACGACCACGTGCCGTACACGTGCGGCGATGGCTCGACCAAGACGAAGATCTTCTATCCAAAGCCAATTGGGCCGCCGCCTGCTGCAGGGTTCCCGGTTGTCATGTTTCACCGTGGTTCCTCTGGCTACTACTCGAAGCACGATGTGTCTGGGCTGGGGTACGATGCGTGGCTAGAGAGCGTTGCGAAGCAGTGCCTGATCGTCATTGCGCCCCAAACCGACGGAGTTCCATGGATACAGAACAAGTCCAATGTTAATGATTGCAAGAGGGACAAAGACCTGCTCTTCGCCATGACGTGGGCCAAAGCGAACCTTGCTAAGGGCAAGGACCTCGCCTTACCTTACCCCTCGTTCAAGGCTGACTGGGGTAGTGTCGGCGCAATGGGGCACTCCGCAGGAGCGCACCACCTCCCACGTTTCGTTGAAGACGCTAAGAACAAGCACAGTGTCGACATCAAGGCTACGGTCTTCTCTCACGGCGGCGACGATCTCTGCTCCTACCCACATTACGCTAAACCGTCCTTCTTCCTTACCGCGAATGGCGATGACAGACCATCGGACAACAATCCCGGGAACTGCCCACTGCACAAGGGAAAGGAGCCCACGTGGACAGGAGCCCACTGCACAACCCCGGGATGCTCGTACGCATGGTACAACAACATTACGATGGCGCCGAACAAAGTCTTTGCCAACATGGAAAAGGGAGACCATAATGAGCCACACGACCCAAAGCTCCACGAGTTTGCAGCGTGGACCGGCAAATTTCTCGCATGCCATCTGTACCCGCCAGGGTCGACGTGGGCGGCGACATGCCCTAGCATTTACGATGTTACGGATACGGGCAAGCCTGAAATCTGCAACAACAACAAATATCCTGTGTCGCAAGACGGCCCGGGGCCGCCTTGGAAAGCGCCTTGGAAGAAGACGGGGCCGCCATCGGCACCTTGGAACGTGCCTGGATGCGAGGTCCTCGGGTCGACGCCCCAGTAAGAGACACAACGCCGCCCCCTTGTCTACTACCCCTTTGTCCTGTGCGATGGCGCATGCGATAAGCAGGTGCACATCCGCCCCGCCCCTTTGTCCACTACTTGACCTTTGTTGTAAAATTGATGATTGTGATTTGTGTTGTTCTCTCGGTAAGGAGATTATTACGGCTCGATCGGGAGGACCCGCGAGCGCGCGTGTACACTGCGGCCTCGAAAGACAAAAAACAGATCAATCGGTGTGTGGTTGCATGACTCGACACGGGCACCACACACACACATGCCGTGCAGCGCTTCGCACGCACTGGATCCCGCCGGCGGCCCGCAGCCGTGCGGCGTGTTCTCCTCCGCCACGCGCAGCGCGGCGTCGCTCGCACCTGCCTGCGCCTAGTGTCTTGTCTTGTGGTTCTGTGTGTCGCTCCTGTGTGACCGTCACCGCCCGTCCAGCGTCCACACCCATACCGCGTTGGTGTCCCAGTCGTTGGTCGGACTGTCTTTCTTTCGCCTTCCCATCAATCAATCAATCAATCTGCGCCTCGATGATGGCGCACAGCTGTTCTGGCGAGAGGCCCGAGACGCGGGCGCCGATGCGGTGGGAGGCCATGGAACGCGAGCACCGACAGAAAAAAGACAAAAGAATCTCGCGAAAAAAATAGCCGCCCACGCGGGCAACGCGCCGTTTCGGCGACCCGGTCGCTGCCCTCATATATGGGCAACTCGAATATATGGGCAACTCTCGCCATCGGCCTCGACGCCCCGGCCGTCTATCGCCCGACCCATCGCGGCCCCTCTCTTCCTTTCCTCTCACCAGACACTGTACCTCCGCGCAGCCGCTGGCGATGCTTGGCGAGGACGGCGAGGAGCGATATGTGCCGGGGGCCGCTGCCTGCTCGGCGAGGGCATCCTACTCGAGAGGGCCGTCGGGCTCTTCACGGGAGGGGCAGAGCCCGGGTCGTGCCGACAGCGTCCTGGCCTCGAGCAGGCGCGCAGCACGCGCACGCCCTCTGTGCAAGCGCCCCTCGCCATCCCGCCTCCCTCCGGCCTCTCGCGCCCACGCCGCCTCCCAGCCCACCCCCTCCGTCGCTCCCACCACCGCCATCGCCACCACCGCCAAGCCCGCCGCCGCCAAGCCCGCCTCCCCCGTCGCCGCCCCCACCGAGCCCGTTTCCCCCGTCGCCGCCCGCTCCCTCACCCCCTCCGCCGTCCCCACCACCGCCATCGCCCCCGCCGCCAAGCCCGCCGCCCCAAGCCCGCCGCCGCCAAGCCCGCCGCCGCCAAGCCCGCCTCCCCCGTCGCCGCCACCACCAAGCCCTCCCCCGCCGTCCAACCCCGCCCCCTCAACCCCCCCCCCCCTCTCACCCCACCTTCACCCCGCCCCCGCCCCGTCCCCCGCGCAGGTTCTACTTCTTCGTCGGCATCGCCATCGTCTGCGACGACTTCCACGCCGAGGCGATCGATGCGGTCGAGGTGCTCAAGAGGTGTGCCCGAGGTCGTCGCCGGCGCACCCTTCATGGCGGTCGGGTCGTCGGCGCCCGAGTTCTTCACGGTGATTCGCCCCGCTCGTGACCGAGTCGGACGAGGGCGTCGGCGACATCGTCGCCGCGCCGCCGTCTTCAACTCGATGACCATCGTCGGCCTGACTGGCATCTTTGCCGGGCACAGGCGATCGCCTTTTCCAACCCCCCGTCCATTCCACACCCCTCCCACCCCCTTCGCTTCCCCCCACCTCTCCTCCTCGCTTCCCAAGCCTTCTCCCCCTCCTCACCCCCGCCGCCGCCTCCTAACCCGCCTCCACCGTCGCCGCCGCCTCCCAGCCCGCCCCCTCCGTCGCCCCCACCACCGCCATCGCCACCACCGCCAAGCCCGCCGCCAAGCCCGCCGCCTCCCCGTCGCCGCCCCCACCGAGCCCGCCTCCCCCGTCGCCGCCCGCTCCCTCACCCGCCCCTCGCCGTCCCCACCACCGCCATCGCCCCCGCCGCCAAGCCCGCCGCCAACGCCGCCGCCGCCAAGCCATTCTTTTTTTGCGACCCCTCCCGGAGGCCCTTCCGACCCCTCTCGAGCCCTCCCGCCACGAAGATCCTCTCTTTGTCCGACCGTCCCTCCGAGCCCACCCGGCGCCCGAGCCCTCTTGCCTACCACCCGAGCTCGGGGGGGCGCGAGCCCTCCTGGACCCCACCACCCCTCCCGCCTCGCCCAGCCCTCCTGACCCCTCTCCCCGGTGGACCGCTCCACCCTCCCAGCGCGCTAGCCCTATGGGACCCTGTGGAGCCCTCCCGACGCCGATCCGACGGGGACCCCTCCAGCCCTGTGGGCTGGCGAGCCCTCCGGTCGGAGGGGTGGAAGTGGGAGGGCTCGAGGACGGACCCACCTCTCGCTCCAGGAGGGTGGAGGGGTGGAGCGTGGAGGGTGGAGGGGTGGAGGGGTGATTGAGCCCTCTAGCTCTATCGATATAGCCCTACCCCTCCCGCCGTTTTAGGGCCTCCCCTGCCCACCCGCTATGCCCTTCCAACCCCGCAGTCCACCTCTGAGCTCTGTCCAGGAACACTCAAAGCACGAGATAGCAGTCGGCCAGGCGATATGGTGGGCGCATTCCCTTATGTCAAGACACGGAGCCGTGTGTAATAGTGTACAATGTTTAAGTACAACATGAAGAAGGAACAACGAAGCGGCCGACGGCACGGCTCTACGGTAAAGTACGTTAGTTCATCCCGAACCGTACCCCGGCCCTCGCCCCGGCCCCTCCTCGGCCTCCTCGCCCTCTTCCACCTCTCCGCCTCCACGGTCGGGCCGGCCCCCGAAGAGCGGCTTCATCACGTCCTGATCGAGCCGTCGCCACGCCCTGTGCACGGCCGAGGGTGCGCGCGCCTCCCGCTGCACCTTTGCGGTCGACGAGCGACCGAGCTGCAGCGGCTGCGTCAATGCTGGGCTGCCGCCGCCCTCGCCACCCGGCGGGCCGATGCCGCCGCTGGCAGCGCCGGAGCCAACCTCGACGTCGGCAAGCGGCGCCGCAAGCAGGGGCTCGGAGCGCAGCGAGCCTGGCGCATCCGCCTGCGCGGTGTGCCGCGCGGCGGCAGCGGCGGAGGGCGCTGCGGCGATCGGCGGCGGAGGCTGCGGAGATGGTATGGGCAGCGAGGACAGGGAGGAGGCAGCGGAGGGCAGCTCCGCGCGGAAGCTTGCGCGTCGCGCGTCGTCGGCTTGCAGGTCGAGGAGGCGGATGAGGGGGCCTGCGCGCACGGGCGATGGCGCCGTGTCGGGCGAGGGTCAGGGGCTGTGTCGCGTGCGGCCGAGGCCACGGAGGCGGAGGGGACGGAGGTGCGAGGGAGGGGGTGGGAGTGCGAGGAAGGGACTGGAGGGGCTGGAAGGGGCTGGGATGGGCTGGAGCGGGTGGGGTGGGGTGGGGTGGGGGTGGGAGGGAGGTCAGGGAGGGGGAGGGGGAGAGGCTGCCGGTGAAGGGGGCCCAGCAGAGGTTGAGGAAGAGGATCAGGCCGAGGGTGGTGGTGACGATGGGGACAGTCCATGCAGCCTCCGCGTCGTGGCCCGTTGCGGCGGGCAAAGTGATGGCGAGCGCAAAGGAGACGGCGCCACGCATGCCCGCGAACCACATCACCACCTACAGAGGGGCACCGGGCGCGACGCGTACACAGAGCGGTGGACGCGTCGGCGACGCCTCCACGGACACACTCGCGCGCGCGGCGCGCGCGGGGGGGGGGGGGGGGGCACGACACCGCGCTTTGGGGGCTCACACCGCGCCCGCCTGCATCCGCAGCGAGATGCGGAGATGCGGCGGCCGGCCGAGGTTGGCGAGCGCCGAGATGGAGAAGACGTTGAGCGCGCGCGCGAGCAGCAGGATGGGCACGCCCAGCGCGAGTAGGGGCAGGTCCCAGATGCTGAAGGTCTGGATGATGCCGCCGTGGGTGTGGGCGGGCGGCGCGTCGTCAGCTTGGAGGCCTGCGTCACCAACACACCAGACTCGGGCGGGGGTGAGGTCTCGTGCTGTGTACTAACAGCACCCCAAGAATCGAGTCTACGTGTGCAGTGAAACCAGCTGCAGTGAAACCAGCTGCAGTGAAACCAGCTGCAGCAGAGAGCTAGACGCAGAACTGCGTGTCCTCTCGAGCTGGAGTGAAGAGGGGGGAGAGTGTCTTCCGCCTCTAGGCTGGGTGGCCCTTGACGACGTAGTCGACCGCCGCGACGCCGAGGAGGACGGCGAGCGACGCCTCGGACACCTAGACGAAGAAATTCGGCGGCGTGAAGAAGAAACGCGACGAGGACGGCGAGCGACGCCCCGGGCACCTCGGAGAGGGTGGTGAAGAGGACCGACGCGGAGTGCTGCGCAACCTTGCTCAGGTTGTAGTACGTGTAGTGCCGCATCGCCACGGCGCAGAAGAAGAGCGCCATGACGCCCGACACGCCGCACCGCTCCGAGAAGGTGAAGGCGAGCAGCGCAAAGCCGAGCAGCAACGCGAGCTCGAGCGCCTACGGCGCAGGGAAGCGCGGGCAGGGTCCGGCGGGCTGGCTCGGTCGCGAAAGCGGTGCGGAGGGCGGTGTGTGTGTGCGGCGGCGCGGCGCGGTGTGTGCGTGGCGGTGTGAGGCGGAAGTGCGGGCGGTGTGTTGCGGGGGAGGCGGCAAGAGGCAGAGATCTCGAGTGCTAGTCGGGATGCGCGGACCCGCATCTCGCATCCAGGGCTGACTGCGCGTCCGCGGCCACCCCGGCCAATCTCGGCCAATCTCGGCTCATCTCGGCTAAGCTCGCGCATGCGAAGCGGCGCGCGGCGTGCCGTGCAGCGCCTTGAGCCGGCGCGTGAGGTACGCGCACGCGAGAGCGAGGGCGAGGCCGAGCGAGACGGAGCCGGCCAGCGCGCGCAGCACGTCGGTGAGCACCCACCCGATCGCGCGCGCGACGCCCGCGTCGGACTGGTCGGCGAGCGGCGACTTTGTGTACGCGAAGAACACCTATGCTCTCGGGCCGCGCCGCGGGTGTGATCGCGGCGGTCTCGCGCGGTCGCTGCAGTCTTGCGCTGCGCGACGTTGAAGAGGACGATCGAGAGGGCATCGTTGAGCGCCTGTCGCGTGACATTTGTTTCCACTCACTACACGCGAGTTGAAGCTTGTGTCAAGAGGGCATCGCTGCGCGCCGACTCGCCAAAGATGAGGTCGTGCAGGAGCGGCGCGGCGCGCACGTGCTTGAGGATGCCTACAGGGCGCTTTCGAGAAGTCGGTGAGGGTGCCGCCGGCGGCGGCGGCGCGCGCACGCGCGTCGGGGCGCCGAGGGTGGCGACGGGGTCTGTGGATGAGATGAGCGAGCCAAAGACCATCGCCTGCGCCAGCGTGAAGCGGGTCGAGGTGGCAGAGGCGGAGGAGAGGAGGTAGACGAGGGAGCCGGTCGTGAGCAGCGCGATGAGCGTGCCGCCGACGGCGTAGCCCGCAATGGTGAAGAAGTTTGCAAAGAAGGTCCGTTTGCGCATGTGGAAGCCCGCCTCAAAGATGATGGGCGGCAGCAGGCCAAAGTAGATGACGTCGTGCGCGAGTGAGCCGGAGGCCTCGGTGTCGAGCGATAGCTGGCCGGCGACCGGCAGCAGGTCGGCGCTCTGCTGAGAGAAGAAGAAGAGGAGGAGGTTGACGCCAGCGCCGAGGAGCATGCACAGGCCGGAGCCGGTCACCACTTGCGACGCGATGCGGGTCGACTTGAGCGCCTGCTGCAGCAGCAGCGCCGCGAGGAGGACGGCGACGATGAGGGAGATGTCGAGCGCGGTGGCCTCGGGCCCGGGCGGCGAGGGAGGGTGGCTCGGCGGCGAAGGAGGCACGATCGGCGGCGGAGGGTACAGCGGCGGCGGTGTCATGAAGGGCGGTGGAACAAGGGAAGGCGGAGGGTTAAAGAAAAGCGAGCGAAGAAGAAACATGTCTTTTGCGCGTCAACCCTTATAAGTCTCTCGTGTCCGCGCCGACGCTCTTGGTTTAACCGTACGCGTCCCAGCTGACCGCCCGTCGAGCAATCGTCGGCCCGCAGCGACCCGCAGCGATGGAAATTCTTTAAAAAACATGATGCCTTTCATTGCACAAAAGCCGTTCTCCCATCCCTCCCTTGGGTTGTCTGTTTTCTTTCTAAATTCAGGGTTCGTCACGGGCCCCAACCTTCGACATGCGCGCGCAGCGCGCCCGGCGCGCAGCGCCGGGTGTCGAGGGTTCGGCGAGCGCGCGCAGCGCGCTCGGGCGCCATCCGGAGGGTTCCGAGGGTTCCGAGGGTACCACCGGCACCGCGCGCAGCGCGGGGCACCGCGGACCGCGCGCAGCGCGGTCTCGAATAGTATGATCTCCATCTGCATGATCTCGTCCAGCGTCGTTGGCTCCGTCTCGATGGCGCCGCCCTCGTGCGTGACCCGCTTGTAGAACTTGACCTCCTCATTGAAGCCGGGGACCACCTTCACCACCTCAGCGAGCCGCTGCAAGCAGAGGGTGGGAGGTCATGATATCTCATTGTGGGTGGCGGGAAGGCAGTGGCTGGTGACGCGGCTGCTGGCAAGCGCGCGCGCCTTGCAGAGGTACTTGGGAGTGGTGATGAAGTGCTTGCGGTAGTGGTGGACGTTGGTCCAGCCCTCGGTGCCCTCGTAGTACAGGTTGGCGTACTTGGTCTCGCGCCCAGTCGTCCTGCCCTGGAAGATGATAGCCTTCTGCTTGGAGCGGTCGAACGGCGTCATCTTTGGATGAATCTCTTTGTGCGAGTCGAGGACCTTGAAGAGCTTCGTGTTGAGCTCGTCCTATCGATATGGGGAGTCAGGATGAGCCCCGCGCGGGAGGGTGCGGGAACAGAGGGGATTCGAACCCGTGTGGTCTTGTCCATGCCGGGTTCGACATAGAAGACGCCGCTGCTCGGATCCACCGTGCACTCGACCGTGTGCTGATGGAACGGTGCGGTGTCAGGGCGGTGGGTGGGGTGTGCGGCCGGGAGCGGGGAGAACACCTTGTCTTCGACGCTGTCGCCGAAGACCGTGTCCTTGAACACCTTCTTGGCCGGCGTTTGGGGCTCGCTTGCCGGCGTGAGACAGTCTTCGCCCTGTGGGGTGCGGGCCGATGTGCTTGGGCGATTCGGGCGCGTAGGGCGGGAGGGGGGGGATGCGCGGGGGCGGGGGGGCACCCAGTCCGTCTCCGCAGCCTTGCCCTTGGGGGTCTCCGGCATGGCGAAGATGCGCAGTGCGCAGGTCCGAGCCCCACTGAGGTGGCAACTCGTCGGAGCTTCCGGGGTAACATCTAAGGGAGAGCTGAACGTTTCCGCAGGCGAAAGGACAAGACGTGCTTTTAAAGAAAAGCGACCCGCGAAGAAACATGTCTTTTGCGCGTCAACCCTTATAAGTCTCTCGTGTCCGCGCCGACGCTCTTGGTTTAACCGTACGCGTCCCAGCTGACCGCCCGTCGAGCAATCGTCGGCCCGCAGCGACCCGCAGCGATGGATGCCGCCGCCCCCACGGCCCCTACCGCCGACGCGCCGATGCACGACCGGCCTCCGTCGGATGGCTCTCCGGCCTCTCCGGCCGCTGACTCCTCCCGTGCTGCTGCCGATCCGGTCCCTCTCACGCTCAGCGATATCCGCACAAGCTACGACATTTGAGGTCGCCGGCTTTGGCCAGCCCACCACCTGCTTGCCTCCATGTTCACGCTTCGCGCCCCTCCCCCCCTCTGACGCCGCCGTATGACCTTGGGTGAGGGGCACGACTACCCGCCTGGAAGGCGCTCTCATCAGCAAGTCACCCAGGCACCAACTCCTGGGCGTTTACGCTTGACTACAAAACCAACAACAAAGACGTTCGGCGGCGGCTTCTCGCCCACCGCCGTTCTCAAGCTGCGCCGCCTCGCGCGCAAAGTCGCGCGCGGCAGCGTTGACCGCACAGCCTACTCGCCCAAGTACTCGCTCTCTTTTATGTCCCACCATGCAGAGCGCATCTCTCTCTCTGTTGTGCGAGGCGTGAACCGCGCCATTCGCTCTCACCTGGCAACCCTGTCTGCACGTCTCGCGCGCGCGTGAACAGGGCTTCAGGCCTCAAATGACGTGTCGGCCGGTCGAAGCGCGAAAGGTTTCGCCCGTCGCGTCCGATTAGCTGACGGACGTTGTCGTGAACACATCGTGGGGGCTCCGTATCTCATCATATCCACGTGTATCTCCTGGTATCTCCCGGTATCTCCCGGTATCCCGCCATATCCCGCCATATCCCGCCGCGGATACCGCGGAAAAAATCGTCCACACCGGGGATTTTTGTGGGTGCTTGGTCTCTCCTACCTCCACGCCGCTGCGCGCTGGCTGTCAGTAGGTAGGTGGGTCTAGGTAGGTGCTCGCTTGGTCCTCCCTCCCTCCCACCCTTCCTTGCGACCTTGCCGTTGGGGACTTGAACGCTCGACACTCTTTCCGTGCGGCAGTTGGACGTTCATGACACCTGCGCTCGCTATCGGGTTATCGGCGACTATTTGCGGCGGAGATTCCGTCCGAGGAACGAACGGACAATCACGAGCAGTTGACCCGAAAAGGTGAAGATAGCGTGTCCCATACCCCGCAAAAAGTCCGAACCCTCGCCGATCGCGCGAGCAATAATGGCCCGCCTTTGCCCGCGCGTAGGACCTCTACACCAGGCGTGCGGACGCCTGTGGAGGAGGACGGCCTTGCGCGTCTCGACGCACAGCCAAGTGCTGTCGCACCCGCCGCCGCCCAAGCACTCTGACGGCGGCCACGGGGGCAGCCGCAGCAGCAGCAGCAGCAGCAGCAGCCGCAGCAGCAGCCTCCGAGCGGAAGCTCAGAGATTCTCTCTTGACGGCGGCGGCGTAGTCGCGAGCGGCGGCGCGGCGGGCGTTCCCTTCGAGTGGCTCCTTCGGCCGATTGGATCGGTGGAGCGGCCGGCGACAGAGGACCGGTTCATGGATCTGAAGCGCTTCGTCGTCGCCTGCGCCTACCGCGCCGGCTCGCCCCCGTTCCCCGTCAAGTCTACGCTGCCGCCCGTCCTCCTCTCCTTCCACGCCGCGACGCTCTACGCGGCGGGCTCGCTGCTGGTGGCGCCTCCGAGCGCGGCGCACGTCGCGGGCGGCGCCGGCATGTATGCGCTCCTCACGTTTGGAATCACGGGCGGGCACCACCGCTACTTTTCGCACCGCTCGTACCGGACGAGCCGCCCCTTCCAGTTCGCCATCGCCCTGCTCGGCTCGCTCGCGTGGCAGCGCGGGCCCATCTGGTGGAGCTCGCACCACAACCACCACCACCTGCACTCGGACACCGGCAGGGACCCGCACTCGCCCGTCACCGGCTCGTGGCTCTGGTCGCACATGGGCTGGTACTGGGCGTCGGCGGAGCACGACCCGCCCCTCGACAAGTTTGCGCGGACCTGGCGCTCGTTCCCCGAGCTCGCCGCCCTCGACAAGCTCCACTTTGCGCCCGGCCTGCTGCTGGCGGCGTCGCTGTACGCGTGCGGAGGCGGCGGCGCGCTGCTGTGGGGTTTCGTCGTGCCGGTCACCTGCTGCTGGAACAGCATCTTCGCGATCGGATCGCTCTGCCACGGCGACCTCGGAGGCGGCACCCGCCGCTTCGAGACGGGCGGCGCGGACACCTCCACCAACGTGTGGTGGGTCGCGATGCTGACTCTCGGCGACGGATGGCGCCCCCCCCCCTTTTTGCCCTCCCGTCGCCCTTCCCCCCCCCTCCCTCCCACCGCCGCCTCCGCACTCGCCAGGCACAACAACCACCACGCCTTCCGGTGGAGCGCGCGGCAGGGGCTGGCCGCGCACGAGCTCGACGCCACCTACGCCGCGCTGCGCGCGCTCGAGACGCTCGGCCTCGTGTGGGATCTCAAGGTGCCGTCCGCGGAACAGGTCGCCGCGGCCGAGAGGGTGCGAGCGCCAGGGGAGTGTGCTGAAGGGGGGAGGCGGTGAGTCGTGAGAGTCTCCACATACAAGTGAACAGGAGAGAGCGGCCGCGAGTGTCAGTTTATCAGCAGTTGGTCTCCAAACGAATCGTTGTAACAAAAGAGAGAGAATCACCTGAAAACTTTCGCCTTCAATTCGTGTAGCTGAAGGATAAAGAATCTTGGTGTCGTGCGAGGGAGTAAGTTGTAAAATCTAAAATTCTCTTTACTGTAATCTGTATAGAGCGAAGCCGTATTTAATCACACACACAGTCACAGAAGTCAGAATAGACAGAACACACATACACACACACACAGCAGAGGCTAGGCGTAAGGGTATACATGGCCTAAGCCCGGGGATAAAAACACACATACGAAGGTGGTACACACACACACCAGTCAACACAGTCGCACGGCGCACACAAAACCACCCCAACACACTGTGCGGTGCCCGGTGCGTCGACGTCGTCGAGACGCACGTTGGATTCAGTTTAGGCCCCATCCATTGTTTGCACAGCATTGGGGACTATATCGATCTATATGGGTATTGTTCCTGTGGGCGCAGGGCCCGCAGAGGTCAAGTTCGTACAGCAGTGATCGCCGATGTAGCCATGGCCGGCCTCGAAACACGTCAGCCGGCAAAATCGATTCCACGGCCTTTGCCACCACTCAGTGGTGCACCCTCGCAGCCCGTTGAAGGCTTCGCAGGCCATGCCGTTGCGGACCATGAACGGCGAGAGCTTGTTATCACACATGTGGCAGGTCGCGGGCGCGGGAGGAGGGGTGTTGTAGCACGCGTCGCAGCCTGCGCAACTCCGCTGCCAATAGCACTTGCGATCCCAGCCGTAGGTGTTGCTCTTGCAGTTGTCATGACACGGCGGCGGCGATGGCAGCGGTGGGCCTGGCGGTTGAGGTGGCAGCACAGGCGGCTTGGGCCGTGGCGTTTGTGGAGGCGTTGCGGGCGTTGGAGGCGTCGATGGCTCAGCCTCGACGTCGAGCGGCGTGGGCGGTGATGGCGTGGGAGGTGGCGGCGAGGGCGGCAGCGAGGGCGGCGGCGACGTGGGAGGCGGCGGTGACGGCGTGAGGGAGGGCGGTGGCGGCGTGGGTGTCGGCGGCGGCGTGGATGGCGGGGGGGCGGGTGGCGGCGGCAGGGGCGGCGGCGGCGAGGGTGGCGGCGACGGAGGCGGCAGTGGCGGCGGGTGTGAGGGCGGCAGCGGCGAGGGCGGCGGCGAGGGTGGCGGTGGGGAGGGCGGCTGCGACGGTGGAGGCGGCAAGGGCGGTGGTGAGGGCGGGGGCGGCGTCGGGGGCTGCGATGGTGGCGGCGGCGACGGAGGCGGCGACGGCGGCGGTAGTGGCGGCGGGTGTGAGGGCGGCAGCGGCGAGGGCGGCGGCGAGGGTGGCGGTGGGGAGGGCGGCTGCAACGGTGGAGGCGGCAAGGGCGGTGGTGAGGGCGGGGGCGGCGTCGGGGGCTGCGATGGTGGCGGCGGCGACGGAGGCGGCGACGGAGGCGGCAGTGGCGGCGGGTGTGAGGGCGGCAGCGGCGAGGGCGGCGACGAGGGTGGCGGTGGGGAGGGCGGCTGCGACGGTGGAGGCGGCAAGGGCGGTGGTGAGGGCGGGGGCGGCGTCGGGGGCTGCGATGGTGGCGGCGGCGAGGGTGGCGGCGACGGCGGCGGCAGTGGCGGCGGGTGTGAGGGCGGCAGCGGCGAGGGCGGCGACGAGGGTGGCGGTGGGGAGGGCGGCTGCGACGGTGGAGGCGGCAAGGGCGGTGGTGAGGGCGGGGGCGGCGTCGGGGGCTGCGATGGTGGCGGCGGCGAGGGTGGCGGCGACGGCGGCGGTAGTGGCGGCGGGTGTGAGGGCGGCAGCGGCGAGGGCGGCGACGAGGGTGGCGGTGGGGAGGGCGGCTGCGACGGTGGAGGCGGCAAGGGCGGTGGTGAGGGCGGGGGCGGCGTCGGGGGCTGCGATGGTGGCGGCGGCGAGGGTGGCGGCGGGGCTGGTGGCGGCGGCGTGGGCGGTGGCGGCACGGGTGGCGGCAGATGCGGCGGTGGCGAGGGTGGTGGTGACCTAGGTGGTGGTGAGGGCGAAGTAGGCAATGGTGGTGGCGGCGATGGAGGTGGCACAGGCGGCGGCGGCTCGGGCGGCGGTGGCGCGGACGGAGGAGGCGCGGGTGGCGGCGGGGCTGGTGGCGGCGGCGTGGGCGGGGGGGGAGCGGGTGGCGGATGTAGGGGGGGGGGAGATTTGGGTGAGGGTGACAATGGCGGCGGTGGCGCTGGTGGTGGCGGCGAGGGCGGCAGTGAGGGCAGTGGTGGGCTCGGGGTAGGCGAGGGCGGCGGTGGCGAGGGCGGCGGCGAGGGCGGCGGCGGCGAGGGCGGCGGCGAGGGCGGCGGCGATGCCGGCGGAGGCGGCAAAGGTGGTGGCGGCAAAGGGAGGGTCTGTCAGCAGGTGGGGGGGTATGGTCTCGAGGTGGGTTCCGGCGACCAACAAACCCAAGTAGACGGCCGACAGCAAGTGGCCTGACCCGGCGAAAAGTCAGACACACGAGCAAGGGGGGGGACAAGCGTAAAAAGGGACGGAAGTCGAGAGCGCTCGCAAAGAGGACGCGGCGGCGGCCAATGGCCACATCATCAGCATCACCGCCCGCACCACCGCCCTCTCCCGCCGTCCCGCCGCCTTTGGTTACCCGCGACGGCGCCGCTATGCCGCTCGGCGGCGATCGACTGCAGAATGACACGCCGCCCATGCTGATCGGTCCGCCGCCTCTGGCTACCCGCGATGGCTCCGCGTTGTAATCAAGTCGATGCAAGTCAAGGCTCGCGAGCAAGCCCCCCACTTGTGCTCAGGTTCTGCCTTCTGAATGCACTCTCCCTTCCCCGCGCTTTCGCAGGTCCATCCCACATGGGCCCCGCGGGGGAGGCGCCGGCGGTGGTGACAGAGGCGCAGGGCTGGCGGCTGCACCTCTCGAGTCGCAGCAGCACCGGCTACGCAGGCGTGCGCAAGCAGGAGCAGGCGTCGGGCTCGCGCGGCTGCCGACTTCCCTGGGCGTCGGGCCGCTTCGCGGCGTACCACACGGTGGACGGACGACGGGTCTACATCGGCTCTTCGACTCGGCGGTGGAGGCGGCGTTGGCACGCGCGGGCGGAGGGGTCGGTGGACGGACAGGTCGCCGCCCGCCGGGCGCGAGGTGCGCTAGACTGGGAGACCACCTCACTATGGGGCCTGGACCCAGTTCTCATGATTGTACATGACTAGCGATGTGTTATAGTTCCTCTTGTGTAAGTAAGACGCGATCCCGCCCAAGGGGCGTCTACTTGGGTTTGTCCGCGACACATCGCGGGAGATACCGCCCAAGTCTCGCGGCACGGGGAAACCCGCAAATCCATCCCCGCCGGGGCGTAAATCGGTCCGGGGCAGCCCTCGTACCATACCCCGCAAATAGTCCGAACCCGTCTCACACAGTCACAAGATACATACACACATATGCTTGCCAACCTATCGCACACATCCGCGTCCTTCGACCTAGTCGCCAGCGCAGTGGAGTGCCTGAGCAACGACACCCTCCTCGGGAATGTCTTGACGCCGGCCGGCTGTGCCCGGCGGTGCAAGTCGACCCCGGGATGCGAGTTCTTTGTGAGCGGGTTCGGTGACAAGGCAGGGCGGTGCTACCAGGAGTATACGGCGAACGAGACGTGCATCGAGGGCTGGGAAGTTGACCTGTACGACTTTTACAAGCTCAACGACTCGCCGGCAGACACGCCTGTCGACGGCGGATCCACGCTTCTTCCCAGCCCTGAGCTCGACACGCATGTTTCATACGACCAGTGGACTTACGCGTCGACGGACGCGTCTTTCCATCGCATCAAGGCGGGCTACGAGTGCGACGACGGCGCAAACACAAAGCTCCGCGACGTGGACACGCCGCAGGAGTGTGCCGACAGCTGCGCCAATTACGGCAACTGCACCTTCTTTCTGTACGGTTTCAACACTAAGCGGAAGCAGTGCTGGGTGGAGTGGACGCACTCTGCCGACTGCCCCGAGGGGTGGGAGAAGGACGACTTCGACTTCTACATGCTGCTGCCCGCGGTCCCGCGCGCGCCGCCGTCGTCCCCCTCGCCACCCGCCCCGCCACCCGCCCCGCCGCCGATGCCACCGCCCGTGTACCCCTCCATGGAGCACAGCACGGGCTTCATCGCCGGCATGCTCGCGGGGTCCGGCTTCATGATGGCCGTCACCCTGCTCCTCATGATCCCGCTGCTCACCATCCTAGCCAAGCTTCTCCGGAGTCGGCAGCAGAAGCAGCCGCGTCCCTGCCCGCCCCCGGCCCATGTGAAGCTCGTTCCGCCTGCACGACGCTATGCACACGTCCCATAGGCTCCTCAACGAAGCGACCTCCGACTCCGTCGACCCGGAGGACATAGCGCCAGCGCACGAAATGGCGCAAATGTAGAGGAAATGCTGACTGAGTCGCCGACCGACCCGGGGCGATGCGTACGGCTGTACTTGTATCTCCCACCTCCGTACTAGTAGTGAGAGAGTACGTACTAGTGTGCATGACCGTGTACCCAGAGAAAACGCCGACGAGGTGTCCGTCCGTACTCGGGTCTCGTCATCGCGTGATGGCTTTCGTCGGGGATACGGGAACGAAAAACGGCGACGCGCGCGTCCCTTGTTGCGCCGGCGACCTGCGCGCAGGGCGATGCCTCTGATGGACACAGAGAGGGAGGCACTCATGCACGCCTGCCTCGCAGCTCGCATCAAGGCGCGGAGGAAACGCGACTACGCGCGAGCGGACGAGCTTCGCAATGAGCTTCGCGGCCTTGGCGTTCTGGTTGACGACAAGGTGGGCTACCCTCTCCCCACTCGCCATTCTCGCCACACAGCAAGGAGTAGCATCTGGAGCGCACGCGTCGGCGTGATTCGTACGCGAGCCCCTAAAACCGTCGCCCCAATCCCCTCTCTCAGGCGAAAACCTACATGGTCAAGCGAAAGTCATCCACCAGTGAGGCGGCACCCAGTGCCGAGTTGGCAGCGCTGATGGCCAGCGGCAGCGCCGCTTTGGCGTCGGAGCATGGCTACAGCTGTGTCGAGAGTGCAGACTTCCGGCCCGATCGCCAGAGCAACAGCAGCCGGTCCGCGCCTGCCACCTACCCCGTTGCCCTTTACTCAGCCAACGCGTACGCAAGTATGGTGCAACAGGCGGAGCAGCGGGAGCTCGGGCCGTTCCTCGTCGGGGCGCAGCAGCGCGACGCCGGCCGAGGCCTCCACTCCCGCGGAGCCGGACGTGTACGTCGCTGCAAGCAGCGGCAAGGTCGACGCGGTCGTCGCTGCGCTAAAGGCCAATCCGGCACTGCTCAATGCGAAGAAGACGGGCGGCATCTTCGACTCGCGCACGCTGCTCCACTGCCGCCACGCGTAGATTTCTCCACGCCCTGAACTCATTAGAGAAAGAGGGGGAGAGAGAGGGGGGAGGGGGAGGGAGGGAGGGAGGGAGGGAGGGAGGGAGGGAGGGAGGGGGAGAGAGGGTGTATTTGGCAAATACACCATGCAACCACAGCCTCGAAGGTGCTCCGGTGTGGGCGCCGCGGAAACACTTGCGCTCTCCGCAGGTGCTGCCAGCAAGGGCCACGCTGCGCTCGTCACCGAGCTGCTGCGTCTCGGCGCCGATCGCAGCATCGCCGATAGCCGGGGTGCCACGCCCCTCGCCCTCGCTCAGAAGGCTGGCCAGATTGCTGCTGTCGAGCTGCTGAATCAGCCAACGGCGGCCCCGCCAGCTGCGCCGCCCGCCGCCGCCGCAGCGCCGGCCCCAGCTACTCCGCCGGCAGCAAAGCCAGGTGGTGCGTGGGGTGCGGGGCCTCCCGGCGGGGCGGCAGCGGTCGCATCGACGCGCATCAACAAGGCAGAGGCGGTCTTTGGCGGGCAGCCCCCCCCGTGGCAAAAGCCGCGCACCACACCGCCAGTTGGGCGCGAAGCGACCCTCACGCGTTTGCGCTGCCCTCTCGGGGCAGCATGCGGGCACGAGGCAGAGACCTTCGACGCACGGGGTCTCTTCGAGCACTTCCAGCTCTGCCATCTCGCGCGGGTTAGCCCACCCGAGGCGCCAAAGGCGGTTCAGGACTTCCGCGGCTCCAAGGGAGAAACTGAGCAGCTGCCAACGACCGAGCCGTCTGCAGAGGAGCTCGCCGACATTCAACTCGCTTGCGCCAAGCTGTGCGCGCCGGGCTGACCGTCTAGCCGGCGATGGACCATCCGAGCGACGATGAGAGCGCCCTCTCCTATAGGTGGGACTTGGACCACAACCGCCTCAAGCCGGGTAAGGACTATGTGCTCAACGTTGGCGGAGGCAAGACCATCTGGGAGCGGGGGGACGCCGCTGAGGAGCGCCTCTTTGAACGGGTCGAGGAGGAGGTCTTCAGCCGCGATACCTACCGGGCCTTCATGCAGCTCCTCGATAACTACGACCGCAGGCGCAGCGCAGCGGCCATGCCCTGCAGCCCTCCCCGCCTACCCCCCCCCCTCTCACCCGGCCGCCCTTACCCGGTTGGTCGCCCGCGCACACACCCCTCACTGCCTCCTCGCGCCTCCTCCCGCAGCACGAGCGTGGAGGACCGGCTGACCCCGCACGAGGTTGAGGAGAGCTACGCCTTTCTGAACGAATGCCTGGAGGAGCCAGTGGGGCAATACCTCTGGAAGTACCTGCAGGCTAAGCAAAAGGCGCCAAAGTCGAGCCGTGCCTTTGCACAGCAAATCTTCAAGGTGTGGTTCAAGTCGTTCGGGCGCGGCGAGGCCAAGGGGGCGAGCAGCGGTTTCGAGCACGTCTTCCTGGGCGAGGAGGACACGACGCCCGATGGCCGGATCACCATAGCCGGCTTCCACAACTGGATCCAGTTCTACTTTGAGGAGCGCTGCAATCACCTGGACTACCGTGGCTACATCCTGCCCAAGCGGCGCGGCCGGCGCCCCGACGAGCCGCCCGACGGCACCGAGCACTTCCTCTCGGTGCAGTTCGAGTGGGAGGGCGAGACCAAGCCCGTCTCCGGCATGTTCGTCGGCGTCTCGCCCGAGTTCGAGCTAGCGCTCTACACGCTGCTCTACTACGAGGGGGGAGACAACAACAAGCTCCACCTCGGCGACGTCGACGTCAACCTCCGGGTCTACCGGCTGGACCGCATCGGGTGCATCTCCTCCGCCTTCCCCGAGGCGGCGGACAGCCTCGACGCATGAGGACAGTGCGAGCGCGGGGGGCTGGAAGGGGCGGCCTGAGCCTCCGCCGTTACCTCTTGCGCGCCACCGACGGCCACGGCGCACGGGCCCATAACGATGTATTGGTGCGAGTCGTGGATGTGGTTTATTGTAGGGTGTGCGCTTGACGGAGTGCGACCAAAGCTCTAGTAGCGCACGCTCCGCAGACAGACGCACAATCAACAGAGAGGGGGCAAGGACGAAACAGACCATCGAAGCAAAACATCGTGTGTTCGTGTGTACTGGGCGGGCCGGGCGGCCCATGCGCCGCCTCGTGGGCACCACGCAGCCGACGATCGCGAGGGGAAATGCACTCTGCAGGGGCGGAGCGCCGCGGTGCAACTCCTCGCCCGCGTCGGCTGGCGCGGCGCAATAATGGAAGAGGCCAAGCTCAATCACACGATCGGAAGAGGCCAAATTGTTCATGGAGCCGTGAGGGCGGGAAGTGCGCGCGCCAAAGGCAGCGCGCCGCGGGCCGCGCCGGTCGGCGGCGTCACGAAACCGCGCGACTGCAGCGGGTGCTGCGTGAGCGCCTCACCCAACGCCGCTTTGAGCTGGCGGAAAGCGGCGTGGTACGAGAATGTGTCGCCCGAGAGGCGCGTGCACGAGATGGAGTAGTGCCCGTCCGCCTCCTCGGAGACGAGCACTCGCATCGCCACGTCGCCACTGCGCGCGGAGACGACGACGCTCTCGCCACTCGCACGCCTAGTGAAGAGGAGGCCCCGTCGGACGGCGGGGGGAATGGGCGGTTGCGCGGCACGCGGCGGCGCGCGCCGCTCTGCGAGCTCGTACTGCGCGTCGATCCGGGACAAGGCGTCGCCCACGCGGTCAGCGAGGTGCTCCGGCTCGAGCACAAGCTTATTCCAGCCGAGCCGCCGCATCATCGGCTGCGCCGGTGGCGGCTCAGGCGCCGGCTGCAGGGGGTGCTCGCCGTCCGCCTCGTAGATTGCGGGCTTGGCGAGCGAGAGCGAGGTGAGGGGCGCATCGAGGCGGCGCCCGCGGCGGTAGTGCAGCGCCGCGCGGCAGAACTGCGACGGTGTGAGCGACACCATCTGGCCTGTGCGGCGTGCAGGGAACCCGCGGGGTGAGGGCGCTTGGGCGTGGGGCGCCTGGCACAGGGCGCAGGGGCCAGGGGGGGAAAGAGAGGTGTGTGGATGCGCGCGTGCGGAAAGGGAGAAGGCCGCGCGGGGGGGGGGCGGGGGTTCACCCATGTGGTAGCTATAGTCCTGCAGGTTGGCGATGTAGAGCTGCAGCTGGCCGCGGTGCAGCAGCGGCGAGATGGAGAGCATGTTCCAAAAGGCTGGCCCGCCCTCGCCGCCGCGGTAGTTAACCATTGCGACCTTGCACGGCCGCTCCTGAAGGGGGAGGGGAGGGGCGTCTAAGCAGAGGCGGCGGGCCGAGGCGGGGCGGCGAGGCGAGAGGCGGCGCGGGTTGGCGTCGAGTGTGCCTGCTTGAGCGCGCCAGAGATGGCCGACACGACGGCCGGGTCGGATCTCGCTCCCTGCGTGAGGCGCGGGTTGCGGCCCACCGCCTCGCCGTACGTGAAGCCGCACATGTCCTGCCACGGCCGGGTGACCCAGACGATGGGGTTGCCTGCGCGCGAGGCAGCAGAGCGACTCAGAGGAGGCCCGCGAAGGCGGGTGGGGGCGGAGGGGGCAGCACGCGGACCCTGGGCGCGCGGGTTTGTGATGACGATCGACTCCTCGTTGGCGTCGATGGTGCTCACGAACTGCCGCACGAGGCCCCTCTGCAGATCGTCCAGCTCTGCGCGGGGGTGCACGAGCGCCGTCTCCCCGTCCCGACGGGGAGACTTGGAGGGTCGTTCGCCCGCGGCGCTGCCCGACGCAGCCGCCTCTGCGCGCTCCCCCTCGGCGCTCCAGAAGCCCGAGCAGCGCGCGAGCTCCGCGCCGTCGCGCTTCCTGCCCGAAACTCTGTCGGGCGGCGTGGCCCACGACCGGCCCCTAAGCTCCTCCTCCATCGGGACACTTGCCTTCTTCCCCGAGGGCCGGCCCGCGGGCTCCTCTCGAGAGGAGGGGCCTGCCTGCGAGCCGCCCGCCTGCATCTGGAGGGCCGCGGACCCGCACCACACAAAGCACGAAGCACCGAGCGAGCTGCTCCTGGCGCAGAATTCTTTTTACCTACCTCCCTACAAGGCATGTGTTTTAGGTATGTTGTTGGCAAATGGTGTGGTGTGGTGTGGTGTGGTGTGGTGTGGTGTGGTGTGGTGCTGCTCCCTGAGATCGCTTAGCGTTTCTCTTCTTGCGTTTCTAAGTCTTAAGCGCCAGATGGCGCGGTGGCAGCTCTGTTCGGCTCCACTCGCTCGGCTCCGCTCGGCTCCACTCGGACTCGCTCCACTCGGCTCCGCTCGGCTCCACTCGGCTGCTCCGCTCGGCTCCGCTCGGCTCCACTCGGCTCGCTCGGCTCCACTCGGCTCCGCTCGGCTCCACTCGGCTCCGCTCGGCTCCACTCGGCTCCGCGCGGCTTTCTTTCTTTCTTTCTGGCAATCCTCCCTTGGTTTTGCTGTTTTCTTTCTTTCTTTCTGCGCGCACTGGCACGAACACTGGTACACCAAGAATTTGGGAAAGCTGACCCTCTCGCAGCAACAAAACACCAATCGTATGGCTAAATAAAAATCTCTCTCTCTCTCTCTCTCTCACTCACTCTCTCACACTCAGTCAGCAACAACAAAACACTAACAATCTCGTTCACAGGACTGCAGCGGTACCCTCGAGGCGGTACCTAGGGTCGCCAATAAACGAGTAAAGAGAAACAAATTTTCCTTCGAATTATTCCTCCCTCGCGCACCTTCGCCGAAGTTTGGTTGTGGGTTTGATTGGCTCACACGCACGCGGCCCCGAACGATGAAACAGCCCGGGGCTGCACCCCACACCAGCCAGCGACGGGGCGCTCTCGGCTTCACATGCTATCGGATCCGGGCAACAGCGCGGAGGCGTGCGCAGAGATTCACCGGCTGCTCTCCTCCGGCTCCCTGAGCCGGCTGCTCGACAGCTGCCGCAGCATGCACCTCGATCTCTCGGCGTCGCCGCTGATGCCGGTCCCGCACCAAGCTGTGCCGGCGACCCAGCAGGCGAATCCACCCGACGTTGCCCGCGCCGCTCCTCCCATTCACGCCTCCCCAAACCTGCACCTGACAGGCCTTTGCCAACGCGTGCCTTCCCGTCGCCGAGGTCCAGCGATGTGCGCCGCACCACCCGCAACCTCTCACCACCACCTGCCGCACCACCCGCTGGCCGCTGCAAGTGAGCGATCGCCGGCCTCCTCGCCGCGCAGGGATTGCGGAGCACTCGGACTCGTCCGTCGCCCGGCCACCCATGGATCTGGCGCCGGGGTCGGTCTTGACTGTGCCCGGCGTCATCGTGAATGGCGTGCACGCGCACAGCCCGCGAGCTCCGCCGCCGCGTGTGGCCAGCCTCTCCGTCGCGCTCGAGGCGGAGGCGCAAGGGACGGCGATGGCCCTCGCAGGCCTCTCCCGCTCGAACCACGCACTCGCCCTTGGGGGTGGCACCTCGCCCGAGCTGTCTCGAACCCAGGCGGAGCAAATGCTGGTCGACCTCGAGCGGCGAGCGGTGCAATGGGCGCAGCAGGCGTCGGCGATGCGCGGGGAGTGAGGCTGTCCCCGCGCCCGCCGCTCAGAGCCCAGTCCCTCGATCCAGCCCCCGTCACCCGCCACCCACACACGCACGAAGGCAGACCAAGGCGATAGGTGCGACAGACGGGGCCACATATCCGACACATAGGTCGCGCATGCTGCGTAGCGCCGCAACGGTGGACCACTCACGGCTGCAGTCCATCGAGCGCATCCTCCTCTCCACCGTGGAAGACTTGCAGCGCAGCCACGACGCGCGGCGGGTTGAGACGACGGCCGAGCAAGACCACGCCACCGCAACCAAAGAGCGCAAAAAGGCACGCCGGCAGAACCACCGCTACGAGCAAAAGTCGGTGTTGATAGAGGTGCGTGCGACGCACCGCGTGCAGCAACCTCCACCGAACCTCCACCCCGCGCAGCATAAATACCCACGACCTCCTCTCAGCCGCGGCTTGTGTGCTCGCCTCCCCACCCAGTGGTTCAGCAAACACGAGCTCGACCCGTACCCCAACGGCGAGGAGAAGCTGGCCCTTGCGCGTGCTGCGGGCCTAGAGCTGCGGCAAGTGGAGCACTGCGCGCCGGCTGCACGCGCGTCGCACCCCCTACTCTGACTCACACCGCAATACGTCAACGGCGCTGCCTGCGTAGGGTTTACGAATCGCCGCAAGCGGCACTGGAGAGCGACGGAGAGCGACGCAGCGGGAGCGGCGCCAGCACAGGGGGCAACTACTGAGCAAGGCGAAGAGGAGCATGCGGGAGTCAGCGACGACGATCTGATGGATTGAGCTACAAGCTGTGAGCACGCACATCCGCGCGTGCGTGCGCCTCGTCCACCACCCCGACATACACCCGCGGTGCGTGGGCCGTGGGGAGAGGCCCTCCCCCCCCCCCCGGCATCGCTGATTCGGTTGTTTTAATTATGAGTTATACTAGTGCTACGCTCTGCACACCCACGACGAGTCGTCGACCGGCACGAGAGTGGTGACTGGTGAGTCTGAATGGTGTGTGTTGTGCTGGTGCGGGGTCGTCGCAACTCGCCACTCGCCTGATTTCTCTCTACACTCTACTGACGAGACGCAACACCGCAAACACACACAACGCTCTGGGCAAACATAAATCACAGCACTAAAACGGACACACACACAACGCGCCTAGTTTAGCGGTGCCCATCTCGACCTCATCCACGGCTTGGGCTGGCCGCTTCCCGGCTCGTGGAGGGCAGCCGCGGCACAGCCTCGCGCAAATCGTCAACCTGTGGGAACGAGACGCCGTGCCGCTCGCGCAGCTCGACCTGGAACGCCAGAGACATCGTGCGCGTGTCATGCACGGCGCGGACCGAGCAGTGGGCGCGGCTGCAAGCGGGCGTGCACGGATCCGCTAGTGAGTGGCGGGCGGGCGGCCTGCGCTCGCTGCAGCTCTCGCAGCATCGCCGGCAGCATTGGCTCCTCTGCGCGGGACTGCGCGCGCCTGCAAGCACGCTCCCACGTTTAGGACCACCCGTCGCCGCGCGCGGCCTCAGCGTGCGCCCGCGACGCGCAGAATCGCAGCGTTGAGCGCCTACGTGCCCGACTCCTCTGGCTCAGCGGCGCGCACGGCCACGAGGCTCACCCGACGGGCGCTCCCCGCAACGCACCGTGGCCGTGCGCCGCCGCTGCGATGGATGGAGCAGGTGAGCGCTCGGCGAGTCGGCCCCGTCGGCCGACGCAAGCTGCATGGAGCAAGAGGCGCCTCAGTCTCTGGGCGGTGGCTGCCGCCGCGGTGTCGCAGCTCTCTCTGCTCGGCAGCTCTCGGCCGGGGCGGATCTCGGCGTCTCACGGCGCGCCAGCATCATCGTGAGCTCGAGCGGCTCGACCAGGGCGGGCTGCGCCTCCGCGAGCGGCGCGAGCTTGTGCTGCGCGTGCGTCAGTGCCGCTGCGACATCTCCCGCGCGGACGAGCTCTATGAAGTGCTGCTGCTGCAGCGCAAAGAGCAGCTGCAGGTCGGAGCCGCCGTTCGGAGGGTCGACCGAGAGGAGCGCTGGATGCAGCGCCTCGAGCGCCTCGAGCGCGGCCTGCATCCGCCCCGCCTCGACCGCCTGCCGGATGGACATCCGCTCCGCGATGCCGTCCAGATCGCCCGCCGGCGTCCCGGACTCGCGCACAAACGCGGCCGCCGCGTCGTGGTGGCCCTGGTTGACGAGCCAGTCGAGGACAAGCGCGTTCACCATGCTCTTTGGCAGCTCGACGGCCTGCAGCCGAGCGTCCCACTCGACCGACATTGGGGGAACTCACGACGAAAAGAATTTTCAGGCACGCTCTCTCGCACTGGAGCACCACCTGATGTACTGCGCAGAAAGCTGTGGTTGAGCGCACTGCGCTGATGAGGCGACCCAAAGGAGGCCGGATCGGACCGTAGGCCGCTACCATGCGCAAGACCAGACCAGCCGCCGCTACCAGGCGCAAGACCAGACGGTGTAGCTGAGCTCCCTCGGAGACCGAGGGCGGCGCCCGACGGCGCGGTGGCGCGGTGCCCGCGGTCCGCGATGTCTACGTCTTGCTCCATACTGCACCGATCGATGAGAAAGATACCGCGAAGGGACGGAACGAACACGCGGGCTCTGGGCCGGCGCGGGGGCCCCAGAGGGTGTGCATGCGGGGGGGAGATGGGGTCCCATGGCCCGCCGCAGGCGCCGATTTTTTCGTTTTTTTCTTTTTTGGCGATTTTTTACTTGTTTTCATGGGAATTCGGCGGCCATGCTATCACGCCTTGCGACAGCCTGTCGGCGCAGCTGACCGTGCCATAATGCACAATTGATCACCTGCATAGCTCGCGGCCTTAGTATCAAGCATTCAGTGACGACCTGATCGTACGGCCAGTAGGAAGGTGTCCTTCCAGCGCGTGCACGCTTCTGGCGCAATGCGCGTCACCTCGGATTGGCTGCTGGCACTCTCGAGGCTATGCCTACAAAGCCTCGCGCGCATGGGCAGTCAAGAGGGACCACGCACCTTCTCAGGACAGCGCCGGTGCCACTCTCTTGGACCGGCAAACTTGGTGGTCTACGTTTCTGCGACGCCGTCTCCCAGCGCGGGCAGGCTGGCTCGCTCTCGTAGCCGGCCTGCACGCTCGCGTATGTGATGCCCTTTGTTTGTGCGAGGTACTTCATCCAGTAGGACATGGCACTCGCCACCTCATGCCGCGCCGGCATCGCCACGTCCAGCTCCATGACGGGTGCGGCCGTCGATATGAAGCCGAGCTGGCACCGCACTTGATCGTGAGCCTATGCTCATCGAGCGCGACGGCATGATGAAGGCGTCGCACGCATCGACCTCGACCGCCTCGCGCACGTCGATTGCCGTGTTCATCTGCGCGAAGCAACCGCGCGGTGAGCACGGCGCTGAGGACGTTGTGCGCGCAGCAGCGCCGTCCTGAGTTGCTGCCTCGATATCTGGCCAGTAGCCGCCGATATCGCGCCTGGTCAGAAAGGCAGCGAGGTTGTACGCGGCGTGCAGGATGACGAGGAAGAAAAGCCGATGCCGACGTTCATCAGGATCAGCCGCGCGTCGCCGTCGGTCGCAAAGCGGTGCTGGTACGTGGTAGTCGAAGTAGGGTGTGCCGCTGAATAGCGTGAGGAGAGATTCGTAGCACCCTTCAAGGCTTACCTTACTAGTACCTTATCTCACGCGCGTCACCGTGCGCATCACTCAAGCGCCTCCAGACGATCGTGTACCACATTCCTCCACAAACGTCCCCCCCCCCCCCCCCGCCACCTTCCGGCTTCCATCCAGGAGAGCCGTATGGTAGACCGAGGCGCGGGAGCTCATGTGTTCTCAGGCGGGTTCCGTTCCGGTCTCGAACATTTTGGAACTGCGAGAAGCCCGCGCTCTTCAGCATGCCGACGTGGAGCGTGTCTAGAGTGACGGAGCGAGGGTGGGGGGATGGGAGTCGGTCTCGTGAGACGTGAGGCGAGGAGCGGAGTGCATGGGGCGGGCTAGGGGCAGTACACCTTCACTTCTTCCCAAAGGGGTTGGGAAGCTCGAACTTTGCCGCCTTCTGAGGCGCGGCCGCGGCCTTGGTCGCCTACGCAAGAATCAGGACATGCCAAACGCGGACAGACGCAGGGAGAGCCGGATGCGGCCTCGGCCTTCTTCTCGTCCGCCGCGGCCTTTTTTGCCGCTTCCGCCTCCGCCTTGGCCGCCTTGGCCGCCTCCGCCTTGACCAGCTTTGCCTCTGCCGCCGCCGCCGCATCCGCCTTGCGCTTGGCCGCAGCAGCGTCGGCCTCAGCCTTTTTGGCAGCAACCACTGCCTTCTTCTCTGCCGCTGCCGCCTCGCGCTCCTCGGCGGTCAGTGCGGTGGCGACAATACCCGCCAGCTGCTTCTCGGCGGTGGTGAGGTCGTCCTTCGTAATGACTGCCGGGGGGCGAGCGGGCGGACGCCGTCGGGTGCTCGGTGCGACATGGCGGAGGTGCGACTAAGCGGCCGCACAGTACATGGTGCCCGCTTGCTGCGGAAAGCCGTCCAGCTTCGCCTGCAGTGCGGCGATGGTCTCCGCCATCGCCATCGCCTTGGAAGCCAGTTCTGGGTTGGCCGCTGCTGCGGCGGCGCTCATGCCACCGGGTCCAGCAACGGCTGGCTCTTCCACCGACTCGGGTTCTGCCTCGGGCTCGTTCATGACGAGCGAGCGCGCAGCGCGAGGTGCTAAAGGCGCGGCGCGGCGCGAGTTTCCCAGGCGCAACGTGCTGGCCGGCGTTGCGAGCGTGAGGAGCACGAGAACGAGCAGCGAGAACGAGAGAGAGACCTTCATTGTGGACTGTGGGCTGTGGGCTTCAATTTGGCGTGCCCTGTCATTGTCGGTGCCTAAAAGGTGTGACTCGGTGAGCTAGGGGTCAGGGCTCTCTAGCCCGTAGCCCGATGCCAATCATCCGGCCCGCTGGGTACGCTTCTTAGCTCCCCGGCCCTGGATGTGAGGTTGCCGACTGCACTCCAAGTGCTCCATCCTCCAAGTGCTGTGAAGGTCTCCCACAAACACCAGGGCCTCCAGGGCTCGCACCTCAACCTCTCACAGACCAGCGCATAGCGCCATAGGACGTATTTTCTTCTCATAACAAGGCTGTGAAGACAAAAACTGTGCACCCAATCGTTTTGATGCATGATGGCTCACCGCTCGTCTCCGAAGACCAGACCTAGCTGCAGACTCTTGTGCCACAAAATTGCATTGCACACTGCGACCGTGCTCACTCTCAGCACAGCGGCGCCTCTATAACGCAGCGGCGGCCTCTGCCACTGCGGCCGTCCTAGAGGGCGGCAAGCCCCGCACCCCTTGCTCGGCGAGCGGGCGCGTGACTCGGCGCAGCCAGCGGGCGCCCTCCGAGTCGGCGTCCACGCGGGGCGAGACACGCTCCCAGACGCGGGCGTGGTACGCGTCGAGCCACTCCACCTCTGCGCTGGTGAGGAGGGACGGCTCGAGGAGCGACGCCTGGATGGGCACGTGTGTCAGCTGGTCGAAGCGGAGGTACGCCTTGCCGTTGAAGGCGTTCGGCGTCGGTGCGGCGCGCGCCACCAGCAGGTTCTCGATCCGGATGCCAAAGGCGCCCGCCTCGTAGTAGCCCGGCTCGTTGGAGCAGATCATCCCCTCCTCGAGGCCGCACGTGTTGCCCCACCGCGCCGAGATCGAGTGCGGCCCCTCGTGCACGTTCAGCGCCGCCCCCACGCCGTGCCCCGTGCCGTGCAGGTAGTCGAGCCCCGCCTGCCAGAGCGCCTGCCGCGCAAAGGCGTCGATGGCCATCCCCGGCGTCCCCTCGGGGAAGGTGAGCGTGTCGAGGCCGATGTTGCCCTTGAGCACGCGCGTGAAGCACTCGCGCTGCCAGTCGGTGGGGGTGCCCAGGTGGAAAGTTCTTGTCACGTCGGTGGTCCCCGTCGCGTACTGGCCGCCCGAGTCGAGCAGCATCATCTGCGAGCCGTCCAGCGTGTTGACGCGCGCCGCGTCCGCCACCATGCAGTCGTAGTGGATGATGGCCCCGTTCGAGCCGGCGCCCGCGATCGTGGGGAAGGAGAGGTCGATAAAGCCGGGCTGCGCCGCGCGGAAGGAGGCGAGCTTGGTCGCGATCTCGACCTCGGTGAGCGGCGTCGCCTCGGCGACCACGACGCGCTCGAGCCTGTGGGCGAGGGCGGGGAGGCGTGTGTGTGTGTGTGTGCGTGTGTGTGTGCGTGTGCGTGTGCGTGCGTGCGTGCGTGTGCGTGCGTGCGTGCGTGTGCGTGCGTGTGTGTGTGTGCGTGCATGCGTGCGTGTGCGTGCGTGTGTGCGCGCGCGCGCGCGTGTGTGTGGACCGATCGGCACGGCGGTGGGCGAGCCCCTCGGTCTGGAGGGCTGGCGCGGGGGAGGGGAGAGGCGGTCTGCACCAGGCAAAGAAGTGGGCGAGCGCAGCCGCGTCGGTGAGGTGCGCCTCCAGCATGCCCGCCAGCTCGGCCGCATTCTTGCGCGCCTTGCGCAGGATGAGGGGCGACGTGGCGAGGGCCGCCCGCCCGCCCGCCGCCAGCCGCAGCCCGTAGTTGACCGACTTTGGGTCGATCAGCAGCGTCTTGCCCTCCTCGTCCGCAAGCCGGCGCACTGCCGGCTCGGCCTCTTCGTACGGCGCAATCGCCACGCCCGCCGCCGCCAGCGCGCCACTCACCTGAAGCGGGTGGGGTGGTGGTGGTGGTGGGGTGGGGTGGGGTGGGTGGGGGGTCCCTGAGACGGCGGCGGCGAAGCGGCTCTCGCACGCGTGGGAGAGGGGGTCGGGCGCGGCTTCGGCACCTCATCGTCCAACTTCGAGCGCTCGACGAAGAGCGTGGCGCTGGTCGGATGTGTCGCGTGGACGAGTGCAAAGGCCTGCAGCACGGGGCAGTGCGGCACGTCCGCGCCGCGCACGTTGAGCAGCCAGCACACCTCGTCCAGCGAGCCGAGCACAAGCGCGTCCGCCTTGGCCTTGTCCAGGTCCTCGCCTGCCGCGGCGAGCTTCTCCTCGGCCGACGCGCCTGCCACGGAGAGCGGCAGCAGCCGGGCCTTGCCGAGCGGAGGCGGCGGCCTGCCCGTCCAGATGGAGTCGACGAGGTTGGGAGGCGAGAGCGGCTCTAGCCGGAGTCCGCTCTGCGCCGCGTCGAGCGCGGATCGCAGCGTGTTGGCCTCGTCAACGCTGTGAACCGACGCGTCGATGCCGACTGCGGACGCGTCCGGGAGGTTGGAGGCGAGCCACGACTCGAGCGAGGGCACGCCGGGCTGGCCCGCGCGCATGAGCGTCCACTCGGGCGAGAGTTCCTGCTCGGCCTGCAGAAAGTACCGCCCGTCCGTCCACAGCAACGCCGCGTCTGCGGTGACGACCGCCGTGCCAGCGGAGCCGGTGAAGCCAGAGAGGAAGGCGCGGCGGTCGTAGGCGGGGTGGGTGTACTCGGACAGGTGGGCGTCGCCCGACGGCACGACAAAGGCTGCGACGCCAGCATCGGCCATCGCCTTGCGGAACGAGCGGAGCTTCACATCTGCGGCGTCCGCCGCCGACGCGACGGCCCGCCCGCCACGCAGAATCAACGGCCCGGGACGCAACGGCGTGATCACGCGGGCAAAGGCGCAGGCGCCGAGGGTCGAGAGCCGCACGAGCTGGGAGGCGGGGGAGAGAGGCATGGCGGGAGCGGATCCCAAGCGAAGATGCTGCGAAAGACCTGCTCTCTCTCTCTCTCTCTCTCTCTCTCTCTCTCTCTCTCTCTCTCTCTCTCTCTCTCTCTCTCTCTCTCTCTCTCTCTCTCTCTCTCTCTCTCTCTCTCTCTCTCTCTCTCTCTCTCTCTCTCTCTCTCTCTCTCTCTCTCTCTCTCTCTCTCTCTCTCTCTCTCTCTCTCTCTCTCTCTCTCTCTCTCTCTCTTCTCTCTCTCTCCAGTCTCCACCCTTGTTGTTTGGAGAGAGAGAGAGAGAGAGATTTTTATTAACCAACAACTTGTTGTTTGATCAGATGTACCTGTTCGAAACCTTCGGCGGGTGGTGCAACGCGGTCAAACGGCTGTTCTACCAGATGAAGGACAAGGTGCGCAACAAGCTCTCGAAGCGGCAGCACGAGGACGAGGCGACCTGGTCGACGCGGTCGTGGCACGTGGCTGTCGCTGCAGGCCCAGCGCATGTCAGTCGCGCTGCAGCTCGCGGCGGCGGAAGAGATTGCGACCGAGCTCAGGCTCGCCGCGGCGTCGGAGGACGCCGCCGTCGCCTAGACTCCCCTGCGTCACTACGTGCCTCCCCGTCTTTGTAGCCTGGCTGGCGTTTGTGCCCCGTTTGTGCCGCGTCCCGTGCCCCCGAGTTCAATTTACATCTTTGTCACGTACGTAGTCCCCACAATAGCGTGGGATCGCTTGTCATGTGATAGAGCGCGTTGTGTTCTTGTTTCGTATCCGCTTTCTCTCTTAGGTTAGGTAGGAAGGCGGGCGGACCCTCACAGATCACAGGTAGGAAAGAAATGGTTTTCTAAAATCTCTCTCTCAGGTAGGAAGGTGAAGAACAGCCAGGCTCGGACTGGACACCAACGCGGTGGACGCGCGCAGGTAGGTAGGTAGAAAGGTGAAGAACAGCCAGGCTCGGACTGGACACCAACGCGGTATGGGTGGACGCTGGACAGATGATGACGACACGCACGAGCGACACACAGACACAAACAGGCTCACAAGACACACAGCTATCTGGCTGCCACACACCCTGAGTCGGCGTACACATAACTCAGGGCCACATCCTCCCTGTCGCCCCCCCCAGCGCGCGCACGAGCGCCACACAGAAAAAAAACTGACCCTGAACAGCCGCTCCCAACGCCACACGGCCATGGTCGTGCTCCAAGTCAAGCGCAGCGAGAAGGACACCTTCCTCTACGAGACGGTCTGCTCCGCGGAGGTCGACGTCGTGTTGCGCGACCTCATCGCAATCCACAACCTCCGTCAGCGGGTGCTCCGGCTGGCTGAGGCCGCCTCGGCGCTCGCAGCGCACGGGCCGTCAAAGCCGCCAGAGCAGCAGGGCCTCGACGACTCGACGCCGTTGCTCGAGGACTACGACGTGGCCAGCGGCGCCACCGCACCGCGTCCACCACCAGCGCGCAACGAGCACTACTGTCCAGACCCGACGGAGCGGCGGACGGGCAACGCGCCGCCGCCAGAGATTGCGCAGGTGCTGACGCGAACAGTTGATGACGCGCAGGCGCTGCTGTCGGAGCGGCAGGTGGCGATGAAGGTGCGGCGGAGGGCACACCCCTGCAGACGGCCGCCGGCTGGTCGGGACGCGCGCACGCCGCTTCTCCATAGGTGCCGGCGACGGCAGCGGCGCTCGAGGAGGCGGTGCAAAACATCAAGGGAGCTGTGATGATCGCGTGGCCGATGGGGCTCCCCGACTACGACCCGGTGCGGCAGATCCTCGAGGACCGCGACGCGCTCGAGGGCGCCGCCCAGCTGCAGCACCTCGACGCCGACGCCACCTGCCTGTGGTGCTGCAGCAAGGAGATGCAACGCGAGAAGCTGCTCTCCGACTACGTCGGCCGGAACGAGAAGACGAAGGTGGTGGCCAAGCTGCAGAAGAAGGGGGCGGGCGCGCCGCAGCGCGAGCCCGCCGTCTCGGAGGCGGAGCAGCAGGCGATGATCGCGTTTTACCACAAGAAGCAGCAAGAGGCGGAGCGGCTCGCCGCCGAGGACGAGGACGCGTACCTCCACTCGTCGTGGGCGGACCCAAAGGCGCTCAAGTCGGCCTTCACGGGCATCGGCAACATCAGCTGGCGCGCGGGTGGACCACGCTAAACTGTGGCATGAGTCTCCTCAGACATTTTATCTTGGCTCGAGCGCGCGGGCGAGAGAGAGCCCAGAGAGAGTGTATGCAACCGCAGTAGTCAGTAGAGCGACCCGGGCGTGGGGAGCGTGGTCCGTGGAGCGTGGATGTTGCGCGCCGGCAGCGGCTATTATAGGCCGCGGGGCCCGCCGGCCCGGGGCGGTCGCAGTGCCACGAGTGGAGTGCAGCTGGAGCTGCAGGGGGGGCGCGCGAGGGAGAGGTCGTATGTTCCTTTTCGAGTTCAGATAGCGACTCCGAGACGTAAGATCGGGCACACGCCAAAGGACGATTTCCCGGGGGTGACGGCTGACGGTGACGCGCGCACCCGGCGACCCGCGCGCGGCGCGCGCTCCCCCTCTCTCGACTGCGGACTGGGCGCTGCCCCGCGCGGCGGGGGGCGCACACACGTAAAAGAACACAGTTTCTCACTGACGCACAATCGCATGCTAGTGGCCGGGCGGCGGCCGCCAGGCGCTGTGCGGCTGGGCGCCTGCCCACTTTTGCCCGGCGCCGCGCCACCGGCGCCCGTTGCGCGCTCTCCCCCGGAACGCCGGCAGCGGTCAGCAGCACCCCTTTTTGGCGGGCGGGGCTGCAGCGTTGCCGAGTACGATCTTCTCCCCGCCGGCCGACGCGACCGCGCCGCCGCCCGCCTCGAGCGTCTTCCTCGTCACGATGCGGTAGATCTCGATCAGGATCGTCTCGAACGCGAGGTCGACGTTGGTCGCGTCGAGCGCCGACGTCTCGATGAAGGCGAGGTTGTTCTGCTCCGCAAAGGCCTTTGCGTCCTCCGTCGCGCACGCCTGCAAATGCTTGAGGTCGCACTTGTTCCCCACCAGCATCACCACAATCGACGGGTCTGCGTGCGTCCTGCGCGGGGCAGCGGACGCGTCGGCGGCGAGCCCAGCGCACAGAGGGCCAGGGGGCGGCAGCCCCGGCCCTGCGGCACGGGGCTGTGCGGCGGCGTCGTGACTGTGCGCGCGGCACAGGCACGCCGGCCTCCTGGCGGTCAGCGGTGCGCGCGCGCGCGCGCGCGCGGCGCAGCGAGAGAGAGACAGCGCGCGCGCCGCGCGCGCTGGGTGTCTGCGGCGGGCGCAGCGCACCGCAACTCCTTCAGCCAGCGCTCGACGTTCTCAAAGGTGAGCCGCTTCGAGATGTCATAGACGAGCAGCGCGCCCACCGCGCCGCGGTAGTACGCCGACGTGATGGCGCGGTAGCGCTCCTGACCGGCGGTGTCCCAGATCTGCGCTTTAATGATCTTCCCGTCGTGCTGGATTGAGCGCGTCGCAAACTCTACGCCGATCGTCGACTTGGAGTCGAGGTGGAATTCATTGCGGGTGAAGCGACTCAGCAGATTCGACTTGCCCACGCCCGAGTCGCCGATGATGACCACTGTGCAGGGCAGGCACAGGCGCGGCGGTCAGCGCGGCCTGCCAAACGAAGCGGCGCCAGCAGCGCGGCGCGGCGTGGCGCGGGGAGGCGCGGCGGCGCCGCGCGCACCCTTGAAGAGGTAGTCGTAGTCGTCGTCCGTGCGGCTGCCGGCGCCGGCCATCGAGGAAGGAAGGGGAGCTGTGCTGCTTTTGCGGCGCCGCTGCTGTGGGCGCTCTGTTTGAAAAAGAATTTTACTCCAATGCGAAGCACAACACGGGGCACGGGCCTCCCATCCCTCCCTTGGGTTGTCCGTTTTCTTTCTTTTACGGGGCACGGGACTGGCTCGCACTGGCACTAACACAGGTACACCACGGGAGCCGCCTAAGCGACTCCTGCGAGAGTGGCGAGGCACTTAGCTCCGTGCACCCGCCCACCCCCGCCACAGGCAAGCTCATTCACAACCTGCTCTGCGATTGCCGTGTGAAGAACGACTGAGATACGCTGCTTCTGCAAAAAGAATTTTACAACGAAACTCCCTCGCACGACACAATACGCCTCCAGCAAGCAGCATGCCGGGGAAGTCTTGCCGGAGCCGCCGGGCGCGTTGACGACTGGAGAAGGTCGCCCTTGTGCTTGTACTTGAGAGAGAGATTTTTAGCAATACCAAACCACTCTCGTCTGAACCACAGCGTGTCCCGGTCCATAGTTTCAAGGTCGAGGGCGGGCCCTTTCGGGCTCGGGCCGCCCTCTCGCCCGCACCTCTGCGGGGCTTGCACGGCTTCTTCCTCTGCCGCGTCGCCCTCCTCCCTCTGCCTCGTCCTGCGACGCCGCCGCCGCCTGCCGCTCCCTTGCTCTCGCGGCTTCTTTCTGGGAGGTACATGTAAAAGAAAGAAAGAAAACAGACACCCCAAGGGAGGGATGGGAGAACGGCACTGGGAAAAAAAGGAAGAAAGAAAACAGACAACCCAAGGGAGGGATGCGCACAAAATTCTTTTCGCGGGCCGCTGGCTGGGCGGGCGCCTTGCCTGCCAAGGCCTCCGTCCCTTGGCTCTCGCTCCCATGGCCGCGGCGAGGAGCAGCGACCAGAGCCTCGCGGTCGGGGCCGCGTCGGCAAAGGCCGAGTCGCCGCCGCCGATCGCCGAGCCGAGCAGCTCGCGGCTGGGCCGCCGGCTGCAGCACGTCCGCCAGGCCGCCACGCGCTCCACCAGAGCGCGCGCCACAGCGCGCGCCACGCTCTGCTGCGCCTGCCGAACGTGCGCCGGCGTCCGCGACATGCTCACCAGGGAGGCCACGCTCGAACTCGCCGCGGCGGTCATCTTTGGAGAGGCGTTCTGGGAGCTCATCAAGTCGCTCTCGGCCGACGCCGTGGCGCCCCTCTTCAACTCGCTCCCCGGCCTCACCACGTGCTGCTGGCGGCTCGACCTCGGCGCCGGCTTTGTGCTCCTTGTGCACGGCGACAACTGGCAGGACGGCGTGGGCTACTCGTCTGCCGCAGAGGCGCGGAGAGCAGCCGCTCCGCGCCTCCTCGCCGTCGGGGCACGCCCCACACCGCAGCGCCCCACCGCCCCCGCAGGCCGACCTGGACGGCGCCATCGTCATCAAGTACCGCCTCCTCTGGGAGGCGGTCCTCTCCTTCATCATCGTCATGGTGACCACGTACTGGCTCTTCTTCTGGCTCCGCAAGTCGGCGCGCAAGGCCAAGGCGGAGCGGCTCGCCGAGAGGCTGGCCAAGCGGCTCGCCGAGCGAGGCTCGTCGTCCGCGGCGGCGGGCGCCTCGCCGCCGCACTCGTTGCCGCGGCAGCGAGGGAGAGGCCCGCTCGGCCGAGCGGAGGCTGGCGACGCTCTCGCGGCGATGCTTTGGACGGCGGGCGGCGGGCGGGCGGTCGCCGAGGTGCAGGCGCGCGCCGAGGGAGGAGGGGAGGAGACGCCGCGAGGGCCTGCCGTCGCCCGAATGACCACGCGGCGTCACCATGTAGGGCGAGGGGCTCCCAGAGCGGCTGGCCAGCGCCGACCCTCCTCTCGCGGTTGCGCGCCCTGGCGCCCTGCCCGACCGCCGCGCTCGAGCGTCGTCAACCCTCGGGGCCGAGCCGCCATAGGTACACGAGGCACTGACAGTGCTCCTCCAGCATGGCTTTGCCGTCGCGGCGGCCGCGCCGCTGCCGACGGGCGAGATGCTCTACACTCTGTGTCGGCAAGGGGGCGCGAGGGCGGGGCAGCCGGCCGACGACGACGACGAGCAGCAGAGTTTGCTGCATCTGTAGAAGCACATCGTGAACGTTAGTCCTGACGGCCGTCTCGCCAGACGACTACAATGCGTCAGAGGTACGCGAGTACCAGTACGTCAGTACATAGCCGGACAGTCGCAAGTTGGTGTCACCCACGGCGGCGCTCAGGCGCTCCCTAACCGTAAAGCCGCGTTATGGCGATGTTGTACAATAGAGATTAGAGTCCTCCGAACGCCGACTGTCCCGCGGTGGGAGTACGTATGTCGGGGTATGGCTATGGGCGGCGCGGCCGGCGCGCGGGGGCCGGGGGGGAGAGAGCGCTGAGCGGGCGCGAGAGAGCGGCCACCAGCCCTCCCCGCACCCCGCGCTTCCGAGATGAGTCCACCCCGCGCCCCCGGCCAAGGGCCATCCCGGCCGGATCTGGGAACAAGGCGGAAAGCAGGCAGCTATTCGTTTAGCATCCTCGTAGCCCGATGTCGGGCGAGGGCCGCTGACATGTTTGAGATGAGCGCTGCATAGCTCCCAGTCGTGCTAAACCTGTTGAGGTTCTCGTCGGGGTCGACAGCGTGGTCGTAAAACATGCTGTCCTGCTCCCTTTGTCGGGCGCAAGATTTGGTGCAACTGTCTGCGCTCCAGCAGTTGCCCTGGCAGTACTCGCTTAGCGCGGAGCTGCGGAAGCGCACCGTGTCGCCGTCGCGGTAGCGAGCATATACCGCCTCCTTGTGGAAGGCGTCGGGCGATCGCAGAAGCGGCACGAGGCTCTTTCCCTGCAAGTGCGGCAGGGCTGGGATTCCGGCGAGGTCGAGCAGCGTGGGGAAGATGTCGAGGTTCTCGACGAGCGCGGGCACGCGCGACGCGCTAAAGCCGGGCGCCTTGACGATGAGTGGGACGCGGAGGGCGAGCTCGTAGAGCGAGTGCTTGCAAAAGGTGCCATGCTCGCCCAGGTGGTAGCCGTGGTCGCTGTTGAAGAGTATTACCGTCTCACTGTACATGTCGAGCGCCTTGAGCTCGTCCAACACGAGGCCGACGAGCCCGTCCACGTACGAGGTGGCGGCGTAGTAGCCGTGTACCAGCGAGCGGGAGACCACGTCGCGGGCGAGGTTGGGCTTCGGAGGCTCTGCTGCCCCGTTCCACTCGGAGCTGTACAAGGCCGGGCCGTCGGGGCCTTGTGGGGCCGGTTTGTACTCCGGCATCCTTTCTCCTGTGGAGACTTCCGAGACGGGGACCGTCCCAAGGTTGTACACACCCAACTCCCGGTAGTGCAGCGCCCGTGCCGTCGCGCCCTCCGCATTCCATGGATTGGTCGCGATTGGGAGGTCGTCCCGATTGTACATCCCCCAGTACGAGTAGGGCGCAGCGAAGGGCAGGTGCGGCCGGACAAAGCCACAGGTGATGAAGTGGGGCGTCCCTTTTGCTTTTGCTGTCCGCAGGTCTTCGATGACCTTACGCGTCATCTTGCCGTCAGGCAGCCCTCGCGTGAAAAAGCCGTGATCATCCGCATCGACCCCCGACCAGGCGGGCCAACCGCAACCAAAGCACTTGCTCGAGGCGTCCGGCTCCTTGGCGAGCTTCGCCTGCTCGATTGCCTCCATCCACTTGACGAACTTCTCCGTCCGACTAAAGTCCAGCTCGTTCTCCCAATCGTGCTCCTGGCAGGTGGCGTCGTCTGGGCACTTCGTGTGCCCCTTCGCAGAGGATAGGTTCTGCGTAGATGACCTCCCGGAAGACATGCCATGAGGCCAGACGCAGCACATCGACCCCGGTCGAGTCCTGTAGTCGCAGGCATATCCCGCTATGGAGCCTCCGTCATGGCCACACACCTCGTCCCAGGAGTGCACATTGTCGGCACTGCTGTGGTAGATCTTGCCATTGGAGATGGTCGTATAGCCTGCGTCCCGAAGCGCCGTCGGCATGTCCTTCACGTCTGGCGCGTCCTAGCCGGGGTCGTCCTCCCGATGGGGGACTAGCACTTGCCGTCGTCCACGTTGTCCCTTGGGTCCCTGCTGCTACTAATCTCTTCGTACATCCTTGCTGATCTCCGCAAAATCCTTCTCCTTCCCTTGTCTCGCATAATACGGGTACGTAATGCGTAGCACATAGCGCCAATGCGACATCAGCAGCGCTGATGCACGCTGTGTTTGAAGTTTGCTGCCCTGAGAGATAAAGGCGATAGGCGGGTCCCGTACCATATGCGGAATCGACCCTATCCAGTGCTCAAGTGCTCAAGTGCGATATGCCGATCGGCTGGCGACCCGTTAGGGTCGACAGTTGAGCTAGGGAGTGTTGCGATGGCCGCCCAAATGCGAACGCAGGATTATAAAATGCTTTGCGGCGACGTTCCGTGGGTAGGATCAAGTCGCCGCTTGCTTTAATTCCAAGCTCCTTGACACGCGCAAAGTCTACGCGCGTCCTCGGGGCCAAGGCGCAGTCCAGCTGTCTGAGGGAGAGAGTCTCCCTCGCTGCGCGTTTCCCCACCCGCCCGCCCTGTGATGGTTTCTTGCCCACCCACTGTGTGTTGTGTGGGTTGTCTCTGTTGTGGGGTTGGGTGCGCTCGCCCGAGGTCCTAACCAGGCCTCAGGCCAGCGCCCAGGGTTTGGCTTTCCCCCCTATGCTATTGTTGGTCGTGACGACCATTTCGATTGGTTATCGTACAAGTTCGCCAAAGGTAGCCTCGTCACACTCAGGCGATACTCTACCACCACCACCACACGCATGGACTTGCATTCGCGCGACGTCTAACCCTGCCAATGCATATAGGCAGCAAACATGGGTGCATATAGGCTTGGGGTGATTTCGGTCATCCGTCAAAATATCTGAAGATCCTATTCCTAATATATGATTCTCCCCAAACCTTGCTCAGCTGATCCAGTAAATGGGTCGTAGGCCAGCCCTCGCCTGGGCAAAAAGAAACCACCACCTGATCGGGCTTCCCTGAGCGTCACAGCTCGGTGATCGCGCCGGCCGGACACCACACTGTAACGTCCGTTCCAGGCATTCGAACGCGACCTTCGGGGGCAAAGACATGGGCTCTATGGCTCAGACTGGACTCCTCTTGGTCCCTTCTGATGCCCTAGCGCCTAGGCCACACCTGGGCCTTACCTGGGGTCCTAGGGACCGGGCAGGGTTTGCCGCCCCCGAAACTGTGCATGTCGGCCCGACACTCGGGAGAGGACGCCGGCGCGCGGCGGTCCGGCGGACGCGTGTTGGCTCGCTCAGCCTCAGGTGAGTCTCGCTCTCGCTCTGTCCTCTGAATGTGAGTCTCTGACTCTGTGTCTCCTCGCTCTCTCTCCGTCAGCGTCACACACTCTCACACACACACAACAGTCACGGAGACACACACACGCACAGCAGTGTCCAGTGACTGTGCGGAGACGACTGAGCCGCCCCCGATTTTCCCACTCACACAGGTGGCGTTTATTTTTGCTTGGGGCGGCCCTCATGATGAAATTCAGGAAAACCTGACCGGTCCCTGCGGTGCCCCTACCTACCTACCTACCTACCTACCTTACTTATGGGAAACTAAAAAAGAAAACACTCGATGGGTGAAGGTGGGGTACTATACCAACTAGAGTGATGGTTGGTGGTACTCTCCTGCAACCACAGTCCTTCTTGTGACATGGCAGGCCACTCTCAAGCCCTACAAGCACCAGATCAACGACTTGGGGAGGGTTGACATCGTGATTTGGGCGGAAATTTCTTTTTCTGCTGTGAAAATTCCGGCGTGAAGAGAGGGAAAAACCCGACGGGAGGGCCCAGACCTACCCTACCTACCCCGTCATGAGGGCCGCCCCAAGCAAAAATAAACGCCACCTGACTCACACTCCAAAACTGTTCGCTCAAACCCCTCCAAGTGCGCTCTCACACCGACGCAGAATAGCGCGCGTGCGTCGAACACGCAAAGCCAAGCGGTGTCCTCACAGGGGCCTCACCCTCAGGGCCTCGCACCCTCAAATGACGCCTGCCTTCTCCCCCTCTCATCACCGTCGGGCGCCAGCAGCGCGCGAGTTCAGCCCGCAACGACGATGCGCAGCATTGCGAGACCTACGGCGCAAAGCCGAGATGCTATGGGGCGCGGAGTTGGGGAGCGGCAGCTCGAGAGAGAGCGCGAGAGGGCTGCCGACGACGCCGACGAGGAGCAGCGCCCCAAACCACATCTGCAGTTCGTAGCGGCGCATCAGCGGCGCCTCTCGCGTGGGGAGGGCGCTGCCCGGGCAGCGAAGCGGCGTGGCGAGGGCTGCCCGCGGCTCGGCGGCGTGTGGTCGTCGGTGGGCGAGGGGACATGGTGGGCGGCGGCGTGTGTCCGGCGTGTGTGCTGTGGTCGGTCGGCGTGGCTGTGTGGCGCCCGCTCTGCCGCGCGCCTTAAGCGAGGCGAGTCTGCGCGCGGTGATGCGCCGCTTCTTGTACTTGAGCTCGCCGTCCCCGTCCTCGTAAGGCCCGAGCACGCCTGTGCTCGCAGCCGCGGGCTGTGGGAGGAGGCGCGGGGCAGAGGCGTTTGCGCCGCAGGCGATCCCGCCCGGACTGGAGGGCATCTCGACGCGGCAAGCGTCGGTAATGCCGCCGCCCGCGTCGCCGGGAATCACGCTCGTGCGCGCGGCTCGGCGCGTCGCGGGGGTCGCTGCGGCGGAGGATGCGGCGGGCATCTGCGCGGCGGCGGCGGCGAGGAATGATATCCGCAGCGTGGTCGACTCGTCGATCTCGAGCAGTGTGTCGATCGAGTCGACCGCCTCGTGCCCTGGGTCGTGCAACTGTGGCGTGGAGGAGGGCGGAGGTGCGGATAGGCGCGGGCATAGGGCGAGCAAAGAGCGCTTTGCTCGGCGGCACTATGCTCGGCGGCATCGCGCGTGTGCGCACGCTCGTCTAGTGCCGTGCGCGCGGCCAGCGGCCAGGGTAGGCGGTGTGAGAGACATCGCACCTGTACCGCGTGCCCTTCGGGCAAACCGAGCCGCGAACGCACTCTGCAAAGGAAGCCCTCCCAATCGACGCCCTCGACAAGCGGGACGACGGCCTTGCGGCCCGTGGCCGCCTCTTGCAGAAACACGAGCTTGAGGATGCCCTCGTCGAGGGCGGTGGTCGAGGAGGAGGCCATTTTCAAGCAGCGCTACTCAATGGCAGCAAACTCGCAAAGCAGACCAGAAAAAGAATTCTGACGTTCCGCAATCCCACCCATGATGCCATCCATACGGAAACCTGCCGCTTATCGGTGGTGAAGATCCTGCTCGCGCAGGTGGGGACCCTGTCCTTCTCCCACCCCTTGTTTGGTGTGTCCGTTTGAGCACTTGAGCACTGGATAGGGTCAGTTCCGCATGGTACGGGACCCCTCGATCGTCTCGCCCTCCCTCACTGGTGTGTTCATGGGGGGGGGGGGTCATAACAAACACGGTACAGGATCGAGGTGCACGCTGCTGAGGGACCCCAGAGGGTAGATCGAGCAGTGTCGTCCCCCTCTCCATCATCTCCCTGGGCAACTGAGACGGCGGCTTCCAAGAGGCGGAGGCTGCCACCCGCTTCGTGAAGGCTGTCTTCCCGGACGCGCAGGTGGACGCTGTGCAGATTAGAAAACGCCCGATCCGCGTGACCATCTCCAGCGGCGGCCGTGAGCTCGTCCGCGTCGATCAACGAGACCTGTTCGGCAAATACGGCTGGCCGGCTGAGAAACCAATCACCGAGGCGCTGCTCAAGTTCAAGGCCGATGAGACGGCGGGCCCTACCGCTGCGGCCGTGGCTGCAGAGTAGGAAGCACGCAACCAGTACGAGCCGCAAGAGGATGCCGCGTCAACGACTATGACGGCCAACTTCTACAAATCCCCGCACAGGGAAGGGTTGCGCTCGAGTCCTCGCGAGAGTTGGCGTTTGGCGCGCGGTCCGCGCGGCGGTGATACCGTGTAGACCCGTACAGTGACCTTGTGTACAGCGATCGTAAAGAGGACGTCAGCTGCTCGTCGCTGTGTGGACCGCCTGTGTCGTGGTACGTCCCGTTTGCAACCGGCGAATTCTTTTTTCATGACATTGCTCACTGGGGTAGTCTGGGCACGGGACTGGCGCGCCCTTGGAGCACTTGGAGTGCGGTCGTTAATTAACCTCCGCCATCACCAGATCACCTCACTTGGAGCACTTGGAGTGCAGTCATCAACCTCACATCCAGGGCCGGGGAGCTAAGAAGCGCACCCAGCAGGCCGGATGATCGGCATCGGGCTACGGGCTAGAGAGCCCTGACCCCTAGGGGGGTGCGCGTTCGCAGGGAAAGGGCCGTATAAAGTAAACACGGCTCCCCGAGGGTTAGCTCTGCGCTCCGAGTTTCCCCTAGCAGCGGAACGCCCCCCCTACTCGGGGCTAGTAGACACCAGACACTAGCACGACAACACACACATTCCTCACTGACATCACCGCTCGGAACCCTCCGCTCCGCGCACGGTCTCCTCACCCCCACCCCGAGGGGGGCCCTCCCTCCCCTCGGTCCTCCCTCCTGTTCGCCTTCCGATGGTTACGCGACGACTGTGGGGCCCGACCTCCCCTCCTAGCCTTCTTTGGCCGCAGCCCCGCCGCCGTTTCGTCCTCTCTGCCCGATCCCGCTGACTCCGCCTCCGGCGACCCCGCTCCCGACTCCCTGGGCGAGGACGGTGGCATTGGGTCGCACCCACTTCCACCCCCGGGAGGTCGAGCCCGCTCTCCCTGGTCGACGAGTCGCGCCCGCACCCGCGGCCTCTCTAGAAAGAAAAGAAAGAAGACAGACAACCCAAGGGAGGGATGGGAGGACGGCACGCCGCCACCACACAGGGATTTTAAGGAGAGGAGTGTGGTGCTAGCCGTCGCCCACCCTAACCCTTGGTCGTCTGCCTCTTTCTATCTCCCTTCGCAGTCCCTCGCCGATTCTCGCTGCAACCTTCATGCCACCTCGCGGTCGTCCCACTCTCGTCGTTCTCCCTCATTCCTGTCGCTTTCTCCTCTGTCGCGTCGCTCTCCTCTGCCTCGTCCTGCGACGCCGCCGCCGCCTGCCGATCCCTTGCTCTCGCGGCTTCTCCCGCCTTTCGGCGCAACTCTGCCCTCCTCGCGGCATATTTTGGCCCCTCGCGGCCTCTCTATCGTCCTCGGCCAGATATTTTTTCTCTTTGATTTCCCGCGCGTGCGGCGGCATGGCGCTCCTCTCTGAGCAGGCCGCATCGCACGGGCCGTCAAAGTCGCCATTCGTCGCTCCCGCCGTTTCGCTACTCACGCCCTTGACCGCCGAATCATTCGGCCGGTTTGACTGCAATCCGACAGAGGGGCACGACGCCCGGGCGGGGCTTTCGGCGCTGGCGGCGGCGGCGGCGGCCCGCGGGTTGAGCGTGGACGTGGGTTCTGAGACTGGGGTTGAGCCGTGCGCGGGCTCGCCGTTCGCCCTCTCTGCGCTCGTGGCGGCGGCACGCAACGCGGAGCTGCCTCGCACGCCGCCAAAGACACGGAAGTGGACGTTCCCGCCTCGCGGCTCTCTGTTCGGCATGGGCTCCTCTCGCAGCGGGCTCGAAGCGAGGCCGGCACCGATGCCCCCGGTGTCGTCCGCGGCGGAGAGGGCTGCGCCAGCGGCACCGGCGGCAGCCGCGGCGCCTTCGGCAGCCCCGTCTGTGGCGTCGCCGACAGTGGAGGTGGCGAGGGTGGCGGTGGTTCTGGAGCGTATGGGCAGGCTCACGGTGGCGCCGACGGCGGCGCCTGCGGCGGCGCCCACAGTGGCGCCGACGGCGGCGCCTGCGGCGGCGCCCACAGTGGTGCCAACGGCGGCGCCTGCGGCGGCGCCTGCGGCGCACAAACTTGCGTCGCGCCCGGCAGCGCGATCCCGCCCGCGCTCGAGCTTTTGGGTCGCCTGCGATCGCTGCGACAAGTGGCGGCGACTACCGAGCGAGGGGCGAGCCGGCCGGCCCGCTTCGCTCCCTCCAGTCTGGTACTGCTGGATGCACCCAAATCCGGCGGCCCGCCGGTGCGAGGATCCCGAGGAGGTCGCGAGCGAGGATGAGGTGGAGGAGGGGCAGGCGAGCGAAGAAGGGGAGGGAGCGGAGGCGGCGGCTTGCGTGAGCGTCGGGGCGGAGGACGCCGTTCCACCTCATGAGCAGCGGCGGAAGCCGCGAGTCGGACGGCGCACGTCGGCGAGGGAGCGGCGCGCGCGCGGCGGGGCGGCCGCGGCCACGAAGGCGGACGAGGAGGACGGGGCGTGCGAGGCCGTTTGCAGGGCCGTGAGCGAGCAGCAGCGCTGCGGCAACACCCTCGAGCGCGCGGGCGGCGCCTTTGGGTGCCTGCTGCCCGCGGGGCACGCCGGTCCGCACCAGATCGTGCAGCCAGGCAGGCGGGCTCGCAAGGTCGAGGCACCGCCCGCGCTGGCGCCGCGGCCGCGGCCGCTGAGCGCGTACCAGCTCTTCATGAAGGACGAGGTGGCGAGGCTCAAGGCGTCCGACTCGGAGATCTCGCACAAGGAGGCGTTCAAGGAGGCCGCACGCACCTGGGGCACCGCCGACGCCAACCCGCAGAAGCGCGCCATGGCGGACGCGACGCGCAGCGTGCCTGCGCCGGCAGAGGGCGAGGGCGGCGCCGCGCGCGAACGTGTGGGCGGGGGCGCCGTGCCACCGCCCGCTGCCCGCAAGCGCCAGCGCGAAGAGCCGCCGCCGCCGCCGTCAAAGGAGGCGGCGGCGGCCGCGGGCCACGTCGATGAGGTGCCGCGCGCGCTGGAGCAGCTCGCCACGGGCACGCGCGTGCGGGTGCTGTGGGAGGGGGGCGAGTGGTACGCCGGGAGGTTCAAGGGCCACTCCTCCGCGAGAGGGCACTGCGTCGCGTACGACGACGGCGACGTCCGCTACCACCGTTTGGAGGATGAGGTCTGGGAGATCGAGGGCAGCGGCGGCGGAGGGCAGGGCGCGGCGACCTTGTCGGCTGCGGCGACCTCGTCTGCTGCGACGAGGCAGAAACGACGCGACGCGCCCCCGGAGGCGCCGCGGCGGAAGCAGCGGCGGGTGGAGGAGGGGGGCGAGGTGGACGACGTGGCCGACAGCGGCGGCGCCGCGCCGCTTCTCGACGAGGTGTGTGCCGCGGCGCCGGCGGGTGGACGAGGCAGCGACGCCCTCACTCCCCCCCCCCCCCCCTCCCCCGTTCAGATGGAGGGTGTCCGCCTCCACCTCAGCAGCACCTCCAACACGGGCTACCGCGGAGTGCACAAGAGGAACGACCTACCCGGCACAGGCAAGCCGTACATAGTCAAGCTGAGGTCTACATCGAGCTACTTTGCCACCGCTGTCGAGGCAGCCCTCTACTACGCACGCTCGAGCACGGGGGCTGGGTCGGTCGGCGGCGGCCCTTCCTCGAGCGCTACCCAGGGCGCTCCCCCAAAGGACGAGGCTCTGCCCGAGTCGGACAGCCGGGCCGCGCCAGAGGCGGAGGCTCCGACGCGAAACGCCTGGGGCGGGATGGCCAAGGTGCGACCGCTGCTCGAAGGCCTCGGCCTGCTCGACTACGCGGCCGCCTTTGACGCCGCGGGCTACGACGACGACGAATTTCTCCTCTCTCTCGACGGCGGCGAGCTCGCCGAGGCGGCGGCGGAGGTCGGGATGCGAGCGGACCACGCGCGGCGCTTTGTGCGCGAGGTCGGCTCCCTCCCTCGGGCGCCGCCGCGCGCGAGCAGGCTGTGGGCCTGATCCCGAGCAGGGAGGGGGAGTAGCGTCAACGGGAATTCGCCGCTGGGTTGTGCTTGGAGCACAAACTCGGGCTGCTGCGCTGGCCGCCTGCTGCCTCTCCCCGCTGCCCTGGCCTATCAGTATATGTCACCGCCATGGAGCATGGTTGTTCAACGATTCCGAGACGTGCGTTGATGCTTTTCTATTTCAGAATCAAGAAAGAAGACAGACTCACACAACCCAAGGGAGGGATGGGAGGACGCCATGCCGCCACCACACAGGGATTTTCCGCGCGCGGCCAGGTAAATTCTTTTTGGGCTCGATGCTCTCCGCTCTCGAGGCATCGGGACTGGACACATGCTCGCCGCAGCTTCCGCCTCGCCGCTCGCCCAGCCGCCGCGGGTGTGGCCGCGCGCGGGTCGCAAGCTGCAGCTCAACGCCAGCGCCTTCACCGTCAACGACTACGAGTGCATGCAAATCGACACCGGCGACTGGCCGTCGGAACGCGTGCACTGTGAGCTGAAGCCAGACGACACGTACGACTGGGTCGTGGAGCATTTCGACGATACCAACTGCAAGCGGCCCAATAAGCATACGCCCTCTGTGCGGCACACGGCGTCGGGATGCTTTGTCTTCAAGATGTACAACCACAGCTACAACGACAAGTGCCACCCAAACCGCACGCTCACTGTGTCGGCCTTTTATGGCCCGGGCTGCCTGACACCAATGCCGGTCACCGCTGTGAATCTGCCCGCCGAGCGGCCCAAGTTGACCTTCGGCTCACCACGCCGGCGACTAGCGCGGCTGGCAAACGCTGCTCGCCAGCTGGCGGGGCTAGAGGCGGAGGAGGGCAAGGGCAAGGGCGAGGGCGAGGGCGAGGGCGAGGGCGAGGGCGAGGCCTGGGAGGAGGCTGCGGAGGACCCGTTCCTCTTCTGCGTGGCTAATCTAATCAGCGCAGCCACCGGCTTCCCTCCATCCTCAGCCCTCAATCTCGCTGCCGGCGCGCTGCACGGGGCCGTTTGGGGGACGGCGCTGTACATCGTATCGGCCGCCGCCGGAGCGCTGGCGACGCTGCTGGCGACGCGCCTCCTGCTGCGAGACTGCACGCTGAGGCGGCTCGGCCGGCACGCCAGCAAGGTGGCCGGCTCTCGCACACACACACACACACACACACACACACACACACACACACACACACACACACACACACGCACACACACACACACACAAACCTCCCTCAATCTCCTCCTGATCAGGCTCTGCCCCAGTCCGCAGGTGGCTTGCGCGTGTCGGCTACCATACCGCCCGCCCGGCGCCTCCGCCGCCGCCGCCGCCGCCGCCGGCAGCAGTCACAGTGGCAAGGGCGGAGCCGATACCTTTGGTGCGCACATCGGCAGCAGCGGTGGGGGCGGGGGCGCCGCTGCCGCCGGCGCGGGCAGCGGCGGCTGCGGCGGAAGCAGGGGTGGGGGCGGCGGCGGCGGAAGCCTCGCGGCTCTGCGGTTGGCCTTCTCGAGCCCGTCCACGCGCGCGCTGCTGCTGCTGCAAGGCGTCGCCGCCACCTTGAGAGTCGGCGAGAGTCGCCGAGAGTCATCGAGATTGCAAGACCTCGCCGTTCTTGTTGCATAGGCCTCGCCGCCGCCTCCTTCCACTCGTACGACTCCACCAGCGCATTGTACGTCGGCGAGGCGCTCGGCTATCTTCCCTATCTCCCCGATCTCCCCCCGATCTCCCCCAATCTCCTAGACACGTACCGCGCGAGCTCGACGACGAGCTCGCCCGATCTCGCCCGATCTCCCCCGATCTCCCCCGATCTCCCCCAATCTCCTAGACACGTCCCGCGCGAGCTCGCCCGTCCCCCGAGCCCCCGTGTGGGTAGTGAAGTCACGTCCCCTGTCGCCAGTCACTGGGGGTGGCTACGGGGCCCGACATCGGAGGGAAGGCTGCCGACTTTTAGGCGCTTGGCTACCGCGCAGGCCAGCGCGGCTACCTGCTCTCGTACGCGGGGTGGATGTTCGCGCTGCAGACGTGCTTCGTCGTGCCGCGTCTCGTGGCCACTGGCGCGCGCAGCACGCAGGACCGCGCTGTCCCGCCCGCAGCCTTTAAGTGACGGGGCGTCAACTGATAGGCGCGCGCCGCGGAGACTAGCGGAGTAGCAGGCCCCCTCCCATCCAGCGATCTGCGCGCTCTCTGCCCACGCGGGGCTTGGGAGGCTTGTGTGACACAACCCCGAAGCATCTCGATGGTTTGTGCGAGCAGCTGGGCCAAGTCGAGGATCTAAGCGGGCTGCGTCGGGAAGACATTCTAGATGGGTATTGGATGACGGCGCACTTCCACCCCCTCTGGACGCTCTACGGTGAATTCCTCAAGCTTTTTCCCTTAGCCGGAGCAGGAGTGCGGGGGCAACCCTCGCGGAGGGCAAGGCGAGGCCATGTAGGCGCGCGCCCGTCCAGCCTGCTCTGCTTCGCGCTGGCCGCCACCGCCGCCGGCCGGCTTGGGCTGGCGGCCGCGTCCCTCGGCTCTCCTGCCTAGCTGCGGGAGACGGACCCACATCTCCCGGGTATCTCCCCATATCTCCCCATACCTCCCGCCCTAGATGCGGAGACCCTTCTCCTCTGACTGGCACAAACAGAGGACACACACGCACTCGGCCATATTCGGCTGTGTGTTCATAGCCCTTTCCCAGTGGTCCGAAACACGGCACGATGCCGTCTTCAGAGCCCACTCTCGCTCCCTGCACTTTGAATGCCGTGGGACTCCTGACTCTTGGGCGTGGAGTCGCGAGGGCTTGCCCCGGCCCTTGCCCCACCACCTCGCGTGTGTGGAGAAGTGTACCTGACCTGACTCTGGTGTATGCGTGACGTAGGCTCCCCCACCGCCGCGATCCTCCTCTCGTACCCGCTCCTCAACCTGGGGCAGGGCCTCTCCCACACGCTGCTCAAGACGCTCATGGCCAACTCCGCCGCCCCTAGCTCGCGCGGCCTCCTCCTCGGCGCGCCGTAGATGCGGCGTACCAACCCCATGTATCCCGACCAGCACTCGAGAGGCCACGTGCTCGGCTGCACTCAGTTGCTGCTGACTTGCTGCCGGCGTACTCCTGCTCCGGACACCCGACACCGTATTCCCGCCCCAGCTCGCGGTGTCCACGTAGGCGCCTTGGGCTCCGTCGAGAAGTCGCTTGGCGTCGTCGGGCCGCTGCTGGGCGGGCCAGCATACGAACGGCTCGGGCCCGCTGCGCCTGTCTGCCTCTCGGCCCTCTTTGCTCTCATCGGCGTGGGTGCGGCGGCGAGCCTCGCGGTGGAGCCTCCCGGGTCCTCCGCGGGTGGGACAAAGGCGCAGCGACACGCCAAGGCAGAGTGATAGTGTGGGCTGTGTGTGTGTATCGCGCGCCTTGCGGGCTGCTGCTGCTGGTGTTACCTTATCGGTGACATCAACCAAAAAGTAAATCCCTTTTTTCCAGTGCCAGTGCGCGCCAGTGTACGTATAGTCTGCCTCTCGGCCCTCAATGCTCTAATCGGGGGGGGGACTGGCGCACACTCAGTCGGGACTGGCGCGCACTCGTCGAAATTGTGCGAGAGATTGTGCCTTTTTGACATTCGCAAGGGTCGCCCCAAGCCTTGCCCCATTGTGCGGCAAAAAGAATTTTACAACAAAACTCCCTCGCACGACACTAGGCACGGGACTGGCGCGCACTGGCACTAACACAGGTACACCACGGGAGCCGCCTAAGGGAGAAGGGAGAGCGACGAGGAATGGGAGGCGATGGAGCAACTGCTCGCTGGAAGACTGCCCGAGCCGAGCGTGATGGACCAGGACCCGCCAGAAGACATCATGAGGGAGTATGACACACGGGTGGTGACTTCACTCAAGGCACTGCAGCAGACGGCGGCATCAATAATCAAAGTACGGGAAGGGAAGAGGAAGGGACTTGAGGCGGAGAGGAAGGAACGAGTGGCCACGGAAACAGAACGCCTGAAAGAGGGACAGAAGGAAAGAAAAGGAGAGGATACGAGAAATGGAGTGGGCGGCGAATGCGTGTATCTGCTGGCGACGGAGGCGACGTCGACAACATGAGGCCGAGGAGAAGGACATCAACTACACGGTGCGAGTTCTCAAGCGAGGAAGACTTCCCAAAACCTTTGCATTACGGGCCGTGGCTCGAATTCAGTGTACGCGAGCCAGTTGCGTTGCGCAGCCTCCGTCCGGTTGAAGCCGAGCAGAATGCTGACGAGGGTCGCTCTGTCGTAGTAGTAGATGCCACGGGCGCCCAAGATGTCCAGGTGGGCGCGACCAAGGGTGAAGTGTGGAAAGGACCTGTTGGAGGTTATGACGGGCCGATTGTGCGTGGCGAACTCGGCGACAGCGAGGCCAAAGGTCTCGCCCTCCCAGCGGCCGTGGATCATTGCATCGCTCGTGCGGATCAAGTCGAACCGATCTGTCGAGCTCGGCAGGTGAATCACGTTCGGTGGGCAGCCGCGCCGCCCACAAAAGTCTTGCGTCGTGAGGAACAGAAAGAAGATATCCGGCCGCACGCCGGCGACTTCCAGGACGGCTTCGCGCGCGAACCACAAGTTGAACTGCCCTTGCCCACCGTGTCGCGCGAATACTGTCGCGTTGGATGGGATGCCAAGCGCACGACGCAAGTTGCCGCCTCCGGGCCTCGCCGCGTGCACGATGTGCGGCACGACGGGCGCGGAGCCAGGAATGCTCTGCGAGACTCGTGCGTAGGCGTCGCCGTGCGGCTGCCGACCGTCCATCACGGCGTGGACCAGATTGCGCACACCTTTGACGGTCGTATGCACGGCGTCGCGCTTGCCATACTTTTGCACGTACATGTCCGTCACCTAGGATGAAAGGTGTAAGTGTGCAGGGAGACCAATGAAACCAAGCACCTGTGCATTCATCTGCTATGGAGAAGTGTGAGTGTGCGTGCGTGTGTGTTCGCGCACGCGTGCGTGTGTGCGCGCGTGCGTGCGTGCGTGCGTGCGTGTGTGTGTGGGGGGGGGGGGGGGCAGCGCCAGGTAATGCGCACATTGGTGCTGGCTAGTATGGGATCGAGGACACTCGCGTTTGGTGACGCTGTCGGCAGACGATGGAGCGAGCTGGCACCGAAGCGTCCAATCACCAGCTTGTGCAGACGCAAGAAGATGGGGTCCTGCCAGCCGTATTTGCCCGGGATGCACAGGAAGAGCGGCTGTCGGATGCCGAGGAAGCGTTCGGTATAGTCTGCATAGTCAAAGATGGAAACGAACGAGCCACGTGTGCACACAGCCACGAAGGCGAGGCGGCGCGGCCTGTGAGCGGTGCTGGACAGCAGCCACTTCCACCAGCCCATTGTCGCATTCGTCTCTGCGCTGCATGGCGCCCGCCAGTCGGAGTCATGGCGTTTCACCTGACAGCTGCGTGCTGCGCCGCCCGGCATCCGCCACGTACACGCGTGTCAAAATGCCGACCCCCTGATTGGGGGTCCGACGACGGCTACGGTGAGGACGACGGCTTCTGAGGAAGCCGTCGCCCGTGCCTTGCCTGTCGCGTGAATCGTGTTGTGCGACCGGCTTTTGTTGTACTCGAGTAAAATTCTCATTCATGTGTCTGGTGTTTACTAGCTCCGAGTAGAGGGGGCGTTCCGCCGCTAGGGGACACCCAAAGCGCAGAACCAACCCTCGGAGACCCGTGTTTACTTTAAGGCCCTTGCCCTGCGAACGCGCACCCCCGGGGCTAGGGCTCTCTAGCCCGTAACCCGATACCGATCATCCGGCCCGCTGGATGCGCTTCTCAGCTCACCGGCCCTGGATGTGAGGTTGCCCACTGCACTCCAAGTGCTCCAAGTTCATTCATCATTCGTCAGGGTATGGCCGCCGTTAGTGTCCAGACCGCTCAAGTGATTGTTCCGTTGGAGGCGACGACAGTCGGTCCGGTGGTGCCGCAGTATTTGACGCCGTTGACGAGGACGTAGTCCACCCACCCGTTGCTCTCGCAGCCCTTCTCTGGTGCGTCCGGATTGACCTGGTAGGAGGCGAGGTTGAAAGTAGGCACGTCGAGTAGCACTTCGGGCACGTTTGTGAGGGTGCATTCGTCGCCCTTTCCATACGTTCCCGGGTAGCCCTTGTTGGTGGCGCAGGATCCGCCACCTGTGATGACGCAGTGTCCTCCCGGGCTAACCAAGACCGGCAAAGGCGACGGCGACGGTGACGGCGACGGCGACTCGGACGGCGACGGTGACGGTGACTGTGCCGGTGACGGCGCGGGCGAATCCTCAGGGACTGAGGAGAAGGCAGAGGCCGAGGCCACAAGCAAGAAACAACGGCTCGCTGGAGTAGGATCTCTGCAAGTCCACGCGGAGCCGACGCTGCTGCTGCCACAGAAGGCAACTCCACAGGCGTGAAGGAGAAGTCTCTCTCTCAGGCGTGCAGCGTTGCGTGATCCTGATCGGGGCACGGGGGCACACGAGCTTGAGTAACTAATGGACATCTCTGCGCAAGAACAGGAGATCGTTGGGGTAGAGATAGTGCGCCCAGCCGTCCGCCCCAGATGTGAGATTGAATATTGAAAATGGAGGTCGTGATTGCTGCCGGCCTCTGTGATCTCCAATCTCCAATCTCCAGCGTCGGCACATCTTTAGGCCGGGGATCCAGTCAGATCTCCGATCTCCATCTTCAATCCAATCTCCAACGTCGTCATCTTAGGCCGGATTCAGTCAGAACTCAGATCTCCGATCTCCATCTCCAATCTCCAATCTCCAATCTCGATTCGGGGGCCGGGGGAGGACCGGGGGGCTCAAACCTTCAAGGAGATGCGCACGCCCTATGGATTCATTCACTATGCAAAAGGATCTCCACCCTCTTTTCGCGCCATTTTGCAATCTCCGGCCCACACGATGACGATCTCTAGGGACTAGGCGTCTTTGGCCCGCGAAGTCAGAATCTCCCCACCTCTGTCGCAAGGTCTCAAGCGACTGCACGCACCAACTCGACATCTCAGACTCCTCTCGAGCATCTACACCGGAGAAGATTTGCCTCCACCAGTTCTTCAATCTACTGCTGCTCTTGGCACAGGAGAATGGAGAAAAAAGAGATCTCTATGTCAAAAAGGCCTAAAGCCGTACGGTCTATTCTCTATACCAGTCCGCCCTCAAGGATCTTCCGTGTTCCGATGTGTTGGCTGTTGCGCAGAGTCCAGAGATGTCCACGTATGACGGAAACCTCATCCCCTGCGCGATACTTCAATCTTGTTTCAATATGCGTCCTATCGCCTATCGGCTAGATCGGCCCAATCGCACGCACACGCACATGTCATCAAGCACCGTACACGCTCACACCAATCAGGGAGTATGGAAAGGCAAAGGGGAAAACATCGACAGCGTTCGCCCCTCTCACACCCGGCTGCGAGAGGCCGCAATGTGACAGATCAGACGTTCCCAGCGGGACTGCGCGATGCTTCCGCGCGCGCCGTGAATAAGCTCCGCCCGATGCCACGCGCCGCGGAGGCGGGGCTCCTGTGGCGCGCTCGCCCGCGCGCGAAGACAGAGGGCGGGAGGTGCAACCTCGCCACTCCACTCTCGAGATCACACTCGGTGGCCCCCGCGAGAGGGGTGTGTGGCAGAGTAGGCCGGCTACACCCCCCGCGGGCACGGGGCTCGCAGGGCAGCCCGCGCCGGCGGCCGCGCCCCGTCAGAAGACGTCGAACGAGCGGGCGGGGGAGAGGTGACGTAGCGGCTCGAGCGAGGCGGGGCAGTGCCCCTCGGAGAGCGCGCGCACCACCTTTGTCTCGGTGGCCGTGCAGCCGGGGGCGGCGTCGTTTCGACGGTTCGCGGCGGCGAGCGAGAGGAGGTCGAGCCTACCGTGCGGCATACGCCAACATGAGGGCGGGAAGACGGTCTTGTGCAGCGTCTTCAGAGCACCGCGTGAGTCCAACGGAGAAGAATACAGTGAATACAGCGGAATGCGTGGGAAGACAACGGAGAAGAATACAGTGAAGACAGCGGAATGCGGCCGAATACGGCGGAGTGCGTGTCCTCTCGGGCGCCAGTTGGAGCACAAGAACACGTATTCCGCTTCTAGGAGGTCGAACCCATCAGACATGCGGCTGGCGACGGGCGGCGGCGTGGGGGGGTGCTCCGGAGCAACGCACAGCTGCGGCGACGGCTCCGAGTCTGCACCGACGCCGGCGCAGTTGACGGCGGCGACCTGGAAGCGGTACGGCACGGCGGCGACCAGGTTTGTGATGATGGCGCGCGCCTCGCTGGTGCCGGTGTCGTTGATGCCGACCTGCCACGGGGGAGGGAGAGGGGGCGGCTAGGGGAGTGTCTAGGGAAGTGTCTAGGGAGTG